>NW_008607890.1:0-17032 GCF_000691845.1 Merops nubicus
TGGTTAACTTCTTCCACACCAGATTATTCTATGCTAAAAACAGAATGGAGAGAGACATGGAACTTTCATCAAAAGGTTAAAAAAGTTCACAACACACACAATAAGGTCAGCTCTGATCAGTTTATCATTTTTATGACACCTGGCAACAAGAGTGCACCTATGCTAAAAACAGAATTGAGAGAGATGTGGAACTTTCATCAAAAGGTCAAGAAAATTCACAACACACACAATAAAGTCAGCTCTGATCAGTTTATCAATTTTATGACACCTGGCAACAAGAGTGCACAAGCATTTTAGAGAAAAAAGATAATTGCACAGATAAATGCAAGACTGCCATGATGACTTCTAAGCCTAAGCATCTTTTGTTTAAAGTACAGCTTCATTCAGCACCTTGACTGCTTGGTAAAGCAAAAAAGGGTATTTAAATCTATCTTGTAATTAACCAACACTAACAAAACCAGACTTTTTTTTTTGTTCCCCAGCCCCTTTTTTTCACCTTTTTCTTCTGTTACATGATGTATGTGCTGTTTAGCATCCACACACTTCAGGAGCAACGGGCAGTTAGGGTACTCTGGGTCCAGCACAACTTGATTGAGTGGCTGGAATTTTCCTTGCTGCTGAAAAGACACCAAAGGGATTGCAAAAACATCATTATAATGTTAAGATGCATATACACACACATAGAAATATATAAGCCTGCAATGGCTGTAGCTTCAAAATAAAAGATTTAAAGATCTTATTTTGAATGGTAACAACTAACATGTTCAGAAAGTGATTACAAAGCAAACATTATAAATATTTACTTTTAACTATTTATATTATATAAATATAGATGTCAAACCAATAAGTACCTGCAAAATGCTGAACTCTTCAGTTACTGCACTTAAAAGACCAAGTTTAAAACAGCATGGGGAGAAACTAATGTGAAGTACAGCAGGATTTTTTGGAAGATGACATAAGACACAGTAGTCAGTGCCTGCCAATAGTGTTTTAGACCCAAACCTGTTGGAGTAAACCCAGCGTCATAACTTCCATTCAAATTTTGCTTTTCCTTCCATAAAAATAAATCTCAAAGGAGCAGGGCAGCTTCTGGAACAGAGTATTAACCTTTCACCTCTGCAAAGTCAATTCCAGTTTGGCCAGAGTATATAGATATATGTAAAGTCATTTTGGCACAACTTAAAGAGCCCCACACATGACACAACCATCAAACAGATGTTGCTGTTGCCAAACAATGCATAATCACTCAGTGAGGTTTGGCACAACTGGCAGCCCTCCTTTTGGAAAGAGCCTTCAGATCATCAGTACAAAGGCTTGGTGGGCTCTCCATCCTTAGAGAGTGCATGGTCTCAGGGGCTGGAGCTGGAGTCCTCATACTGGTCAGCATGTTGAAAAACCCCACTTGGGAATACTGCTTTCATTATTAATTAGCCCTCTTGCTAGACAGTCAGAGGCTTAATAAAAGCCATCCACTGTTAAATCCAATAAAAAACAAGGAGGGGAAAAAAGCAAACAACAAAAAAAAATCCAGAGAGGATTTAAAGCTTTTTTTTGCTCCTGAAAAAGAAAAGGCACAATAACAATGGCAAAAAGAAGGTTATAAGTAAGGCTGTGATAAATTGTTTCCTGTAGGTGAACTACCTGTGCAGACCTGGCTGTGTTTTTCATGCCTGGCCTAGAAAACAATGCCCAGGGAAAGTAAAGGGCAGTGCAGGACCCTCCCTGTGCACAGTCACAGCAGTAGCTGTCCTTTACTCAGGCTGCCTCCACAGGAGAGATTTACTGCTCCCCTCATTTGGTGTGAAGCTTCCACAGGGATGCTGAATTCAAACAGAGCACAGTGCCTGGAGAACCAGCTCAACTATTCCTTGTGAAATGACTTCTTCTGGTGGGCCACCCTGAAGCAGGAACAAACCACAGCACTACAGAGAAGCTTTGCACAGGCTACGTAGGATAAATAATTTAAAAGTAATTACACAGCAATGGGTCAGTATTACAGATCTGTGGGAGGACTTTCATTTCTGCACCATGTAACAAGGGTTCACCTTCATTCCCACTTGCAATCTAAAGCAGAAAATAGCAAGCAACTTTATAGGAAATGCTCTTAGAGCAAAAACTCCTAGGATGCATAAAGTGAAATGATTGCCTCTGTGAAACAAAAAAATCCAATTTACATTTTATTTTTGCAGGCAGTTATAAACAATAAATCAATAACTCTCCCTGTATCTTTTGATACAATTCAGAAATTTGACTGAGGTTTTGTCATGCTCTTGCTAAATCAATTATGCCATTTCTTAACTATCCAACTTTTGGACAGTTGATCATCCCATTGCTGTTCTAGGATACAGTGTCTCTACAAATACTGCTTCTAAAAAGGCAATGTTCCCTTTCAAGTTCAAACTGCCACAGAAATGTCCCTTATTCCTTCCCCATAGGATCCAAATTCTTCTTTCTGTTCCCTTTCTTTCCCAGAATGACTCATCTAACTGATGCCTCAGAAAGGGCACTAGTTTGTTTTTCTCTGATGACACCTCATCATTTTAAATTCAATAGATCTGGGACAAAAAGATTCCCTGCTTCTCTTAAAAAGCAAGTGATTAGAGTTTGATGAGATTGCAAACTGACTCTTGAAATAAACCTTACTGACTTAAAAACTTGATGCAGACAAAAAGTATTTCTAGGGTGAATATTTCTGCTTTAAATGCAAATTATATTTCCATTATTATGCTTTGAAAAATTAACATAAGTTCTGTAGAAAATGAAGTCAGAAATAACATATTGTCCTGATAATTCCAGGATAAAAATAAAGCAGGCTTACCTCTTTGTCTGCCTTTATGAGGTAGTAAAGTATCAGAAACAAGGGGTCCATTGGTGTAACAAACAGCAGGCGCCCATCTAAGTGACAGACATGTAAAAGTAGACTTAGTACTAAGAGGCACAATATATTGACTTCTTTTTAGGATTTTTTCAGGAGTGTGGGCAAGGAGGCTTTTTTTTCCCCCCCAGTAAGTATCCCAATATTTTAATAAAACAGGCAGGAAAAGAATATTTGTGATTTTATATTAAAATACAGAGATCTCAATTCTCAACCCTGCCAAACGAAAGCACAAGCTCCACTGCAGGTCCATGGGCTTCAAACACTCTCAGTTTTGCCTGTTTCTGAACTATATTAAAAACAGCAAAATTGAAGCTGCCCTCTATTGGCAGACCCGGGTGTAACAGAAGCTTGTTTTTAGGAGACCAGATACATCCAGTATACTCCACGTCAAACACTGGCTGGCAGAAAAGGGAGGCAAGGCAAGAAAGGGTTTCAAGAGCTCCTTAAGTTTGAGCTGCCTCTCATCTGCATGCACTCTCCTCATAGAACAAAACAAACTCAAACAGACCAGAAAATACAGCTCAGTATGTTGTCTTCAGAGCTGCACACAAAGGAAGAACTTGGTCTCCCATTGAAACAGACACCTCTGCCCATCTGGAGCTCATTGCAGGACAATAGCTCAGTCAAGCTTTTTGTACAGTTGTAGATAATTTGAAACAATGTAACATCAAGGAAATTCACTAATGAGACCAAATAATTGATGACAATTTGACATTAATGAGCAAACTAAAAGCAAATAATTTTTTGTTGTTTTTCTAAATCGCAGGATGAAGATAATCAAAGAAAAGGAAATCCTAAAACTAACAAAGGATGGGGTGGGAAGAAGAGGGTTTGGACAAAGCCAATACCTGCTCTAGCATCTGTATTACTGCCATGATGCCTGGCCTGAGGCTCAGCAAGCATTGCTACCACTTCTAAACATGAAAGCTTGGAAAATAAAACTGGGGAAAAAGAACACTAGCCACTTTCTCAAAGCTTCAGTAGAAATGCTTTCCACTGTACCTCCAGAAAAAGGTGTATTTATTTGTTCTGCAGAGTTCAGACACACTAGAGGTGTATAAGGACCTCTGTCCTTCTCTGCAGATAACAAGGTAATTTGTTTTTTGTGCTTTAACTGCACACACACAGCTTTTTTTTTTGCCTGTTGTTCTTCCCCTGACTGTTTCAGAGATGTAGCAGCTCTAACATTCAGGAATAATTCTTCCCCCTGTATCTTTTAAAGAAAACTGAGCCATGACTCCTTAAGGCAACTGTTTCCCAAGGGCCAAAACAGAGTTAGAAAGGCCTGGGGAGAATACAATGTGGACATAATTGGGAGCAGGGAGCAGACTCAGCCTTTTGGCTCACCCCCAGATGGAGCAAGGCAAAGCTCAGACGTACTGCTTGCATTGCTATAGGCACCTGCAGAGGATGTTTAAAAGTTAACAGACACTGTGGGATAGTACCATTAAAGAAAGCACACGTCTGGTGGGGTTGCTCTTATTTATTACTACAAATGTCTTTTTTTCTAGTTCAGAAGGACAAAGGAAGCATAATTCCATCTCCTGCAGTAATACTCACTGCTTGGTCTGTGGACATGCTGCCAGAGCAGCACTACTCCAATGACATCCTTACTGTTAAAGCTGTCACAAACAGCTACAGGAGCTTCCTTCAGGCAAGCTAGGATCAGAGAATGGCTGGGGTGCTACAGAAGAGCTCCCTTCTGACAAAACACTGAAATGGCACCTTCAGACAGCACGCCTGTCCTGAGATCCCAGCACTCACCCAAGGGACCACAGAGGTAATGAAAAGAAACCAGGACCATGCATTCCAACGCTTGGAGTGCTCTGCTCAGCTAGCTAAGGCCTTCCAGCCTGCTTCCCTCCCACAGGAGAACACCTATTTTACTTGCACTGAGGACCTGCTTGTCTGATTGACAAGGCAAGCTAAGTATTACTTCAGTTTGAATACAATTGAATGACTTGCTCCCCATTCCTCAAAGACAAATGAACATCTGTCTAATTGGGGCTGCCAAAGGCAGCCTTTTAAAGAAAGACCACAAAGCCCCCAGCCCTGGTTAAATCCAGATGGCAAATGAGTGTGTCAGAAGGTGGGGATGTGATGCAGCATGGCCCAAACAACAAGGAAAACCACCTGTAAATTTACTAGAAAAGAGAGGGAAGGTCTGGGTGTGAACATTAGTTACAGTTGGGGGAAGGATACGTTGCATTACTCACCCTGTTGAACACTCTGGTCTATAAACCAGGAACGATACTCCTCCTGAAAAGCTTTTACTTCAAACAGCTGCTGTGCACCACTATTGAATAAGTAAAGGGTTGCTTCCCCTGTTGAAAAGAAATCTGGTTTGTGTTTGTAAGCCTTCACAAAAATCAAAAGAATACCCAATACGTCTGAAGAATGTGCCTTATATACATACAGACACACAAACATACACACATTCTACATAGCTCACTACAAAGAAAGCTCAGACAAAGAAAACTATTATATACAGATGTTCATTTACCAGCTCTATAAACCAAACTGAATTTGAATCAATAAATAAGATGTGTGAATAGTTCATCTTACAACACAAAGCCTTTGATCCAAACCCAAATCAAAAAGACATCAGCTTTTGTCTATGCTGAAGGGGGAAGGTGGAAAACAAGAAAATTCCTCCTCCTTCCATTGTGTTTGTCTCCCAGATATCAGACTCTGGGTTAGGGGAACAAAAGTCTCAAACTTTCACATGATAATTTGAAACCTTTTTTTTTTGGTGCATGAAAATTGACTGCCAATGACTTAGTATGAGTGGACAAATAAGGTGTAGAAGGAAAGTAAAAGAAGTTGCTTCAAAGTGCCCATCAGAATCTTGATAGTTTGGAAAAGTAAGCTCTTTATTTGAGGCCACCCCAGAGCACAGTTCTGCCATTTCACAGGAGCTCTGGCTTATAATGAAAGGGTGCTGAATCTGTTGCAAACAGGATTGGCATTTTCCCCATCTAAAAGAGGAAGATGCCAGAATTACTGAAGGGGCCACTGAAATTGGGTCAGCTGACTGTTGGCTTAAGTGGTCCTGTCTTGGTTACCAATCCATCTTCAAGCAACAGGAGCAACTACAACATGGCAGTCCTGCTCAAAAGACACAAATTACAAAGCTGCACTTTGAAAAACACTTCTTGTGGGACTTCTGAACTGCAGGCTGAACTCTATGGTCTTGGTAAGGGATAGAAATTTTGTCTTTTTTACCTGTCTATAAAAAGGACCATGCATACTTTCATTTAATGAAGTGGTTAGCATGAATCCTGCAGCACGCAGAGTACTTCAGTGCATATTTATACAAGATCTGGCATCAACAATTCATCTGTTAGACACAAACGTAAGGAAAATACATTAATAGGGTGTTCTCAGTCCTTCCATTTTAAGACTCTAGGCTTATAATAGGCTACATAACTGAAAGTTTATGTAGGTCTATAAATAAGCTCCTGTAAATTCTAAAGGAACACACCCAAGCAATCGTTGTACTTTTAGGTTTTCCCCAGAAACCTTCCTCAGGATCTCTGATTCTATAAGGTAAACTGATCTCTTCTTCAACAGAAAATAAAAGCTAATTAATAGCTAAGCTTTCAAACATGAGACAAATTTGAAAGGCACTATCATACAGAAGGTGGAAAAATATACATGGTTATATATAAGTCTGAGCAATCAAAAAACAGGTACCAGGATGAGTAGATGATTTCACATTCTGTATCTGCTGTTTATTATACTGTATTGTGAGTTTAAAATGTACCTGAAGACTTTAGTTACAATCATATATAATAGGAACATTGAATTTCAAAACAAAACCACACAACTTAAATCTACAGGAAACAAAGGAGCTTATGAAGTGAAAAAAAACACAGCATGAAACATGTTTTTCAAACAAAATGTGTTAACCCTAACAAAGACTCACTGCAAGTTTCTGTTGCAGCATCTCATACTCAAATTATTGCTTTACTCATATAATAATAACAAATCTTGAACAAAAGAACAATCTGTCTAGAAGAAACTAACTGTGGGATGGTGGTGTCATTGTATTGCCTCTATTTGCTGGTCTTGCCAATGTATTTTGAATTCAAAGTGTCTCATCATCATCTACTAATGAGAAAAGAGACATCACCACTTGGACCAGGGAAACAAGAAAATCAGATTTAAATATAAAAAGACTCAAAAAGAAGCTTGGTGAGTATAACTTGCATCACTTCTAACTCTGACTATTTATTTTATAGCATAAGATGGATGCAATGAAGCCTACATTTGGATTACAAAAAAAGCCCAGTCTCAACACCCAACACTATAAGCTCCCTAAAACTAATGCACTTCAAACCAAAACTTAAATTACACCCCTTTTTTTGTCCTGCCAATATTCCTGATGAATAAACACTTCAACCAATTAAAATCAGAAAAGAAATCCTAAATGTTTGCACAGCATGAACTATCTGGCATCCCCAGCAGTATCTTTGGCACGTGAGACTTATTATCATTAGTTCAGCTTGCAAAATAGGGATCTTTTGGTGGGGGAGGGAATCAACCAGAGCATTAAGAGGCTGGTGTCACCATTCCAAAACTTGCCTGTGCTTGGATTGCGCAGCTTTGTAAACAGAGGTTCACTGTCAGGTGTCTTAGGGGGGTCAGTAGCAGCCTCTGGAGGGGGAAAAGGAGAAAAATGATGAACTTGTAAATTGAGAAGCATTTCATGCTTCTCCCCAAGACATTCAGAATGAACTGGATTGACATTTTTTTGAAAACTCATGTCTTTTCTGCCTAAAAGTTATATATGCCTCAGCCCAAATTGATCCTACCTGATCAAGGCAGCTAAATTATGATTCCAGACTTCCTGGCACTCTCTATCTGCCACAGGAAAGATATGCACCTGGGGATGGTTTAGAGTTTGAAAACAGCTTCCTTCTAGAGAGCCTCAGGCAAGAGAGCTTGAAGTTGGACATCTCAGTGAAGGGAGATGAACTCATACGTTGCCCTGATTAGTCACAAAGATAATGAGAATGCTTTGGTAAGTTAGGGCAAGCACAGTGTGGACATGAAAAAGTTCAAAGTTCAAAAGGTAAAATATATGTGGGAAGAAACAGTGGTCCTCTAAAGCTTTCAGGAAGCCAGATTGTGAAGAAATACAGGGCAGGAGTTGTCTGAGTGGCTGTTACTTCTGTGAAAAATATGCCCATTTGTTTATCAGTTATGTACAATCTTTAAAAATGCAGAGTGCCTTTAATTGCCTCCACAGGAAAAAGAAGCTGAGAGAATACAGCACCTCTGGCTTAAGCCTCTGACAGTTGTTCTCTTTTCTGTGCCTTTAAGCAAAAAAAAGACAAAATGCAGAAGCACAAAAGTTGGATTTCTCTGTGAAATTAAAAAAAAATAAATTAGAAAGGAAACAGCTCCCACAAGGATGCTGGTTCAAGTCTGAATAAACATCAATAAGGATCCCCAGTTAATGATATCTCTCCAAGTTCTCTTTGTAGGGCAAGTCTAACTTACATTTATGAAAACAACTTCCCACATCTGAGAGGAGCAACATGACAGCATCATCTTTCTTAGCTTGCACGCTGCCAGTTCTGTCCCAATTCCTTTCTTACTGGCATTCATCAGAGCAAGGAGAGTTATTAAAGCATTTCACACACAGAACCAGTCTCCAGACCCCAGAGAATGGACTGAGAGGGATGGGGCTGATGTCTGCCTCACGGGGTTGCCCAGCAGAGCAGAGTGCACAGGCTGCACTCCTGTTCCCCAGGGAGGCTGTTGGAAGGAACACAAGTGCCACATTGCCCTTCCCCTTCCAGCAGCATCCAGGAAGTTTGCAGAAAGCACACAGTTCTTTTCTATGGAAAACAGGGAAGTAGGAACCTCTAGTACAACCAAAAATAGCTGTCTCCACTCTGGCTGAAAGCCTATCCCAGACAGAGGTGGGCTTCTCATAGGCTGCTCACTGGCACCAAAAAAGCCCCAAATAACCCTCATCCTTCACACCCACTCCTGGTTATTCAGCTATGTCACAAACAGAAATCACTCAGCTGAACACATGAGCAGGGCTTCAAAAGCAAGGGCATTTTGTGTGAAGTGTAGGAGGACAGTAAATCTTGGAGTGGTTCAGAGAATTTACAGTCATTTTCTTCCCCTGAATTTTTAGCCGAGTCTTCAGGTGGCTTGAAAAAGTGCTTTAAAAAGTTTCAATAAAAGTTGAGGGTTTTTAATGGAAAAAAAAAGTCCTTACTTTCTAACCAGACTTGCTTCATATGCTGATACATAAACACGCAGGGTTGTCAAGCTACATTTGCCCTGGCAAAGGCAAACTTCAAATTTCTAGAGCTGTGTATATTTCAGTTCTTGACCACAGTTTAACATCAGTGTATTTTTTGTTAGTTTTTGAAACACTACAGTGATTAATGACAGTGAAAGAAACACGCTGCATGTGTTTACTTTGATGTGTTTCACATGAACATGTTAAAATATACACACTAAAGGCGAGTTTCAAAAATTTAAAACAAAAAGCAAAACAAACAAAAACCCCCAAGGAACTTTCAGCTCTCACTTGCTCTGCTTTCCTCATGCACAGATTTATGAACTCTGGGAAGGGGTCCAGCTGAGCCCTGAGTTGCATCTTGTCTAACATGAACAATTAAGTGGACAATCCTTCCTAACCTAGCTGTTTGTAAGGATGTTCACATCTTTATTTAGGTGATAGCCTTTTTTCCTAAACTTCTGATCACACTGGCCCTTATTTATCTGAATTTAAACACTTCAGGAGTAGGAAAACGCTGAGCAAGGGGTTTTTGAAATTAGGTGTCCAAACCTAACTTGTGTGTGTGTTCTGGCCTTTAGCCAGGAAAGGTAACTGGATTTCTTTAATGTCATTACATTTATCAGTTCTTGTGTTTAGGCAAGGACCTCTTAGAGCTAAATAAATAAAAACTTCTTAAAAAATCAGTACTGTAGCAATTTTCTAGCAAAACTGAGAGTTAAACTAGACTTTTTTGCAACACTGGGCTAATAAGTATGCCTGCTTTGCTTAAGTTACAGTCTACTGTTCACTCACTATTAACCAAATTACACAAAACTCCATCTAAAAATGTGGGTTATGCATCCACCAGTTGCACTGGAGTCTACAGACAGAATCTCAGAAGCCTGAAGCTGAGTGAAGGAGATTACTCAAGCTTAAACAAAGCTTGCCATCATGGAGAGGAGAAAAGCTTGTCACCCTTCATGGAAGTCAGACAGACAACCAGGCAAATTCTATAAAACATATCAACAGAACAAAGTGAAAATGAACCTGCTGTCAAAGGATTTCTGGCAATAATTTCTTCCACAATGGATAGATAGGAGGCACTAATGAATCTAGCCATTAAAAAAAGTATTAGATTGTACAGCAACATGACTAAATTGGAAAAGAACATAAAATTCCCACTAAGATCTATGCAACTCCATGGATGATGCAAGGTCTGTTCACCTTTTAAGAAAAAATGCTTTGAGAATACTATATAAAACAGACAAATATCAACTTATATGGAATTCCCATGCAAAAAAGCTGCCAGCCAAGCAAGCAAAAAGGCTGTAAATATCTGTCAGTTGTGTAAGGGGAAAAAAAAACCCTCTGAGAGCACAAATTTCCCTACCACCACTGCCCTGAAGAAAAAAAAAACAAAAAGTAAACCAGAATTATGTAAAAGTCTGGAAAAATAAAGTTAAGATTTCATTTAAAACCAGATATTAAACCATACATCACTTACACAAGTCTTTTCCATTCCCTTCTTAACTTCTAACTATGCACAAAAGGTGTGTCAGCTGGAGACAGTAGGATGGAGCCCATTAAATGGGCATTTTATGGAAGGCTTTAAACTACGTAGCTTAAGGCTACAGTTATGTTAAGTCTAATAATAATTTTATTTATGTTCTCTTTAGAATCAGTCAAGCCTGCAGTAAATGGTTTAAATTCAGTGTCTGTAGTCTGTCCTGCAGCATGCCCTGAAAAAAGTCCAGTGAAAATTAATTAATAAATCCAGTACTTTGCATCACTCAAACTATCGATGAATTTTACAAGGTCATTAACTATTAGCTTAATGAATGAATTCAGGTGTGCACAGACTGGTCTCTGACCAGTGTAAGCTCATTAGAGATCCTAGATGACTTTACAGAGGTGGAAAAGCAAGAGGTGAGGCACAGGACTCTCTCATTGCTCCTTTGGCTAGCAGTGCCCTCAGGGGAGTGCTAAATGGCACACAGCTCCACCTACCTCTGCAAACAGCCTCTTCTGCAGGGGTTTACATGCAAGGTATGGCTTTGCACTTGCAGGCACTGGATTTTTGGAAACATCTTCTTAACTGTTACTCAGAGAGGTTAACTGGATGTTACCTCACCACCTTACCCTCTCCTCGACCATACGTAGCTTTGTTGATGGGACTTTTCTGGGGTCTGTTGTTAAAGACAGAATGCTTATCAGCTTGGTAATCACAGCATTTATTATTTGCTGCCCTAAGGAAATAGTGTTTAATGTGATAGAATTTGCACCCTTTAAAGTCTTTCTTGCTCCCACTTCACCTGAAAAATCCTACAATAAAACACAATATCTAAAAATGGCACTGTTCTCTATCCTGGGCAAAAACTCTACCTGATTTGTAGATGGTCTGAGTGTTATTTTGCTCCAGTACACAGCTTTGGAATACAGCTAAATATTAAGACTTCTGCCTGAGAGCATCTTTTGGCTTCCCCTCATGCTGGCACATTCATTTCTTAGGCCAAAACGTTCATGGCCTCCCTGGCAGCAAGGGACAGCACTAATTCATCTGTTACTGAAACCCAGCCACGAGGCAGATCGTGCAGGGATTTGAGCTGAATGAGAGAGAGGTCACTCTTGAGAAGTTCAAGAACAGGTTATCACTTGAAAGGATAAAAACTTCAGACTTCCCTTCTCAATATTTATAGGGTCAACACTGGTGCAGCTGTATTACTGGCTGAATCAGCCCTATTTCCATGTGCAGAGAGGCCTAAGTTGGCATAAGTTGGTCTCTTCCAAGCCAGATGGCAGAAAGCAGAAGCAGGAGATGGTGTTACACATTAAAACATCTCTTTTCAGTTATTTTATTTGCTATGCTTCCTTCTGGCTCCTTAGCTTGCCAGTTGTATCTGCTTTATACACAGCTGAGCTCAGTATGCCTTTTAAGAGATGACACATAAGAAATGGTGCAAATTACCTGCAGGCAAAAGGCTTTGTTCAGGAGATGCAAATGCCAATTTAGGGGGAGGTGAAGGAAAACACACTCACGGATTGCTAGCTTCTAAAATAAGCACATTCACATTCACCTTATTAAAAAGGTATATAAATATGTGCACATATTTGATACAATCTTTCTAATGTTTCACATCAGCTGTTAAAAACCATACACATTTGCTTATTGTAAACATTCTTCTCAAGTTATTTTTCTAAAGTATTCTGGAAGTATTAATGTGCAAGTGTCCTGCTCCATTCTCACATGCATTACAACTTCTGAATCAAGCTCCCTAACAGCCCAGCAGTGTGGTCTATTTTGTAGCAGATAAATTGAGCTGCTTTTAAAATGCTAAACAAAAGCATTTATCAAAGCCTTAAGTGCAAGGTGTGACAATGGAAGAAAAATCCCCCCCTGCCTACTTGAGATTTTAAAGCAAACTACTTTTATGCATTAAGTATTCCACAGCTTCTTTTGCTATGACATTTTCACTCCATATGACCCTAAATTTTCAAGTCAAATGCTTCCTCTGTTGTTGCATGGAGACAAAAGTTCCTTAGTCTCATCTGAAAGAAAGAAGGATTAATTTAATGTGTGCTGATGCCCTATGGTTTGGCATCACAGTCCATTTATTTCTGCCTCCATCTGACTTCTGGCATAGATGAGATTTGTTCAAACAACTTGCCAAGTCTAATGTGAAACCGCTCCTCTTATTTTTAAATAAGCAATTCCTAAAAATAATAGGATTGTTAAATTTTCCTCCCTTTTTGCAATCTTTCCAGTGCTATTCACATGTCAGTTCCCCTCAAACAATAAAAACCCTAATCAATTTACTGTTTAAGAAAACAGCAGACTAAAAAAAAACCAACCAAATGTAGTCAACTGAACTCGCTTAGTTCAGAAAATAAAGGTTGAAAATAATTTTCAGCTTGCAGCAAACCACTACTTCTATTCCTACTACAAACACAGAACAAATTAAACACAGCAGTCTTAAACTCAGGTGTAGAGTGCAACACCAAACTGAGAAAACTGTCTTCAATTCCTGATCTCTTTCCTAAATCCAGGGAAGGATATAAATTGACATAACATCTATCCCTGAGAAAGGGCACTGAAAAGAGACTGCCCTTCACACCCCTCCTGTTAAGCACCTGAGGTGATGTTGGTTGGTACTGGTAAGACATGAATACTCAGTAAACACAGACAGAATCTCCTCTACTGAAGAACATCATTAGCAGCTTTTTAGCTGTGAGATGGCCAGCCAAGTTTTAACCCTCAGGAGCTGCTGCTGTTCCCTTGTGCCTGGTGAGCAGCTAGACCAACACCACAGGAAGCCTGCAGAGGAAGCTCCACGTTCTCCAGGGTAGAGCAGGCTTGGATACACTGGTAATAAATATAACATCCCTCATTATCCCACTGCTACAAGAAATGCAGAGAAGCAGGAGCTGGAAACTCGGCCACCCACTGCTGAAGTCCACGTGGGTCCTCAAGGACTTGTTAGCACTTGGGTGTCTCTGCACCCTGGTTCCTCCAGAACTCCAGATTCTGGAGGTCTTCTTAACCATCGACACCAGCTACCCTGAACAAAGGAAGTTCAGATCTGCATTTCCAGCCAAGCTAATAAAAACCCCTGGAACGTGAAGTACAGCACAGAAACACCCAAGTGGGTCTGCACAGAGCCAGCCTGGGTCCATCAGGACTTATTAGTTCAGACACTGTCTGAAAGCAGCTGCACTGCAAAGCTGGTCCTGGAAATAGCAGAGATGTGTTAACATGGCACAGCACTTGAACTAATAAACTGTTAGTGCTGAGCCCAGTCTGCTCTAGGCCAAATCTAGTGCCTGTGTATATGCAGCATAGTTCAGCTGCAGCTGGAGAAACTGTCCAAAAGCTTGACTCTGTTTCTAGCCCAGCCATGCACAGCTCTACCCCTACCCACATGCCACAGTTTTCTGTCCCGCCTCACCACCTCTGTCTGACCAAACCTTCAATCTACCCTCTTCTTCTTAGCTCACTGTTTTCTGTCCTTGCAGTTCACATCCATCTCTCAACCCTCCTCTAAACATCCATGATAAGGACACACACACACAATGCACACCAGGAACTTCCAGCCTTTCAGGAGTGGTTACCAGCTTCTCCTCATGCTACCTTCTCCACCAGACAAAACACTTTCCATCTCCTCACCTCTCGGCTTCAACAAAGAACATGGGCAGCTCTACCTGACAGAGGAGATTCCTTGTTTCTGAGGTGTTTCCAAAACACCAAAATCAATATAAAAATTAAGAAATCAGAAACAAAATTTTCATTTATCTCCCCAGTCCTCCAACGTGCTCTGAACAGCAGTGCAGCAATTTATACAATCAAATATTCACGAGCAGCAGTTAGAATCACAGAGGAGCAATTTATTGTCTATGCTATATAATGTAGTGTATAAATGTGTACTGAAACAAGGAAATCAGTAATAATTTTACAGCCTTCAACACTACAGCAGACAAGCATACTCCACTCACTTTCTGTGGCAATTAGAAATGAAATTTGCCTGCTTTTTAGCTGTTCCAGATACCAACCTCATGTTGTCTGTTGCTGAAGTCCAGTAAGAATCTCACCTTTATCTTACATCTGCTTTTTACAGGTAAGTGTTTTTATGTGTCACATGAGCAGCAAAACCAGTCAGAGCCTTGTACAAAATCAGACTGATTCTGAAGGATGTGGCAACTAAGGAATCAGAGGAACATGGGCACCATCTTCCACAACTCCAGCCACATCCTTGCCTTGCTCTAGGCAGCTACTGGTGAACCTCTAACAGTCTGAACGACTGAAAAATGCTGATACTCCAGAAAGCAAGTTTCAGTTCTCAGTGTTACATCTCTACTGCTTCCAGTTTTACTTCTGTGCTTGTGGCAGACCTCATTCTTTTTTCACACTAAGGTATCCAGCCTCTTCACACTAGTCACCATCTCATTCCATACAGGAACTTCTAAGATGTCACAGCCCAAGCAAGATGAATGGCACATGTCCAAATGGAGATCTCAGGTGTCAAACTAACTGAAGCACCTCAAACCAGGACCTTAGAAAGTGCCTTTATCACAAGAAAAGCTTGGGAGCTTCTTGCATAACATTTAAACACACCTTGCTCCTTCCTCCCACTACTCCCAAGATAATGGCCACAGATCAAGAAGATAAATCAGCTGTTTATATCTAGAAGGTGTTGGCAGAATTATTAACAAAATGATATTGAATTCACATCCAGAACTTGATCCTACAATTATTTACACCAGTAGTTTTCACACGTGTGTAGCATAATGTTGTGTGGGTATTATGAAGATAAGGATTGCTGTGTGAATAAGATTTAACATAGCCAAATTAAAAGCATTTTTTTTTTTGCTATAAATCTAACTGCATCCATCTTCATTCCTAAAAATAATCAGGTCTTCCTGCTACAGTTTCTGCTAACTGGCCAATGAAGAGCTGAGATCTATTCAGCAAAGCAGTTAAGAATACAAAACTTTGAGAAGGGATAAGATGTTAATTGTAAAAATCTCTTTTCTGAAAAAAAAAAAGTCTACCCCAAACTAAAATCACTAAACCTATTTCATTTCAGCACTTCTATTCACAGGATTGGCAAATCTCACTGTGTGCTCTGAGGTTCTACCAAGGCTTAATAAACTTTCTTACAGGTCTGGAGTACTATATAAATTTCATCAGAGCTGTGCTGGCACAATTGGTAATTCAAACTGTCTGGCTTCATGAAAGTTACAAGCTCTGGCTCCAATCCTGCAAACACTTACTGAAAAATTTAACTTACTGCACAGAACTGTCTACTCATGCATAAGTTAAGCATATTTGTAAATATTTGCACAGTATGGACATCTGTTGGCATAGCCAGTCATCTGATACAAGATTCAGCTTTAAATCCTAGTCTGCAGAATCAATATTAAAGGAATTCCTCACTCAGAAATTCGTTTCTTAGGGACCCATGTCTCAAGACTGAGCTCTTGCCTTTTTTTCCAACCTTTGCTGAACTAAGTTCTTGCTATACCTTACCTTTTGTGGTGCCATTTCTCACATCATTGCATCTCACCTCAAAGCCCCTAAAATTACTCCAAAGAGCACCTCCTTTTTAGTGGGTTTGGTTGAAATTCACATCAAAAGATTTGGGTGTGGCAAGAAATAAGCACAGTAGAAAGCTACCCACAGATCACTGTGGAAGCTGCATTTCCTTGGGAAATCAAGCTGAAAAAAGCACCTGTGCCCCACCTCCTTTCCTGTCCCAGAGTTCAAGCACATCCTGTCTCACTCATCCTCCTTAACACAAAACCCCTTTTGTGATGTGACTTTTAAAATTTTGAAACCTGATACTAGGCAGAAATAAACATAAAAGGGGAAAGGCAACTTCCCATTTATTCCGTGCTAAGTGAAGTGAAGCCTATGCAGTGGTTCCTTGTGGATGTTGCATCATGTGGGGGTCTGCCTCTTTAGCTTATAGAGAGGAAAAGCTGAGAGGATCTCACTTTGGCTTAGGACTTGTGGTTTCCAAGGAGTCTGCTTCAAAGCTGAGGCTTAGGACACTAAACAGTTTCCTTCAAAAAAAAGGAAAGAATGGACCAAGGGGATGGAGGCAACGTGGGCTGCCAGCAGCAGGAAGATGACAGCTCCTCTCCCCAGGGCTCACAACGCTGTCTGCGAACCAGGGGCGAGGTGACCCTTGCAAAATCCTAACGCCACACAAACCCAAACCGCACAGATGCGGGGAGGGAAAGGGGGTCCCTGGAGAGAAGGGCGGGCTGCTCTGCAGGGCCTCGTGTAAAGGCTGTGTGTCAAAACGTCCTTACCGTACCAGGGCTGGGGACTGGCCGCACACAGCAGCCCAGAAACCCGCCCCAGCCCTCAGAGAAAGGCCCCCGCCTCCTGCCCAAGCGACGGCCCA
>NW_008607891.1:0-7443 GCF_000691845.1 Merops nubicus
CCCCCTTCCCTTTCACGTAACAGTTGGTAGAAAAAAAATGACACTCTAAACTGTTTTGTCAAACACGAGCCTAATGCCATGTGATAGTAGGTGAGAAATAAGACCTTCAGAAAAAAAAAATAGGAAAAATGTTAATTAAAAATAGTTTAAAACCTAATTATGTACTTCATTAAATGCATTTTACAGATATTCTTGCAGAAAATACAGGGAGCATTCCCTGTTGGTTAGGAAAACTGAAATGCAGGATTTTATGTTGTTAGTATGCTTCATCCCCACTGAAATTGTAGCATTGCTGGTATTTAAAAGTAGGCACACCTTTCTTTTATGTGACTTCATTACATGTTCATTTCAATTCTGACAAAAATTAATCCAGTTGGCATGAAGACTTCACTGAACCTGAGTTTATGCCTTCGGCAGAAGATGTGAACTCAGATCAGGGAAGGTTAAAAAGGAGATTTTAAAAACTGTGTAAATATGTAATGACTCGTCGCTATTTTGTTTGTGAGTTTTTCATAACCTTTTTTTGGTTTACTTACATCCTGGTATAGAGTCAGCTGAGGTCAATGCAAGATCAATATGATGGGAGGCACAGAGTGAATACTGGATGTTGAGATGGAATGCCATGGGTTCCACTCCTGGCTTAGCTACATCTGTCCCTTGTGATCTCACATAAGTCACTTTTTCTCTGCATCTTAGTAGCAGTTTACAATACTCTCCATCTCATAGGACAACTTTAAGTAAGTAGGAAGATGAGAATCAGTTTACGTATGTAGAATTATATCTGATTATGACACAGTAGTCTGATTTGTTGTTGCTGACCATGTTGTAAGGAATTGTAAAAGTGCTTCACTTTCACTTTTTGGGTGATATTGCCTATACTGTTTTCCTCAATACCTCCTTCTCTCAGGGATACTGTAAAGAAATGAAAAAATAGTCCCTTGTTGCACTTGTTCAGAGCAACAGACTGCTTGTTTTTGCCATGAAAATAGGGTTCAAATAGTACCCAACTAAGACAACTGACCTGCTCCCATTCCTCCTTGAGGAGGCAAGATGTCTGTGGTAGCTGTTGCTGGGCAAGGGAAGTATCCCTGTGCCCTCATTTATGCCTCCCTTCTCCCTTGGACTTGTAGGGTTGACCTACTCATTCCTCCATTTTATTCCTCCTCTGCATGAGAACCAGCTCTGGTCTAGTTGCTCCCTCACTCTGCTTATCCTGTGGCCCACAGCATGAGGAAAGAGAAGGGATTACTACAGTAGTGAAGGGAATTCTTGAACAATAGGAGGAGTCAGCAGCTGAAGAAGAAAGGCTGAAGGCTAGCTCCTGGAAGTGGTGGGAGGTTCTCCAGAACCCAGTGTTTTGGTCAAACTTCACTCAACGTTATTTGTAGTACCCAATGGTACTGACTATGAGAACAAGTGGATAAAAGGAATTGTGGTGGGGTGGGGTGGTTGGTTGCTTTGTTTTCTTGAACACAGATTATAACCTCATCAGCAGGGAGTTTCTCTGTCCAACTTAATTTGTGATTTATTATTTACTCTAGAGTTGTGTCCAAACAATTTAATTTCCTTATTGACAATTATCTAACAGAAAAAAAATATTGTAAAACTAATTCTTTTGGAAATTTCAGAAAAAAAAATTTTGTGACTTTTTAAATTCTGGTTATAGATTTCTACTTAGAAGATAACTTTTTGATCTTTTTTTGCTACTGTTGCCTTAGTCATCTCTGTCTTATCTAAATGATAAGTTAAAAAACATCCTAACCATTGTAGTTCATGTCCAAAAGCTGTTATCATTTAACAGCTGTTTTTGTTGTTTTTATAGCCATATGCCTCTCAAAGTTTATTTGAGGTCTTTAAATGACCATATTGTGCACTCTTATGAAAACCTATTGTAAAGAGATTTAGGTGCCAACAGCTGGAAAGAGACTCAAACTTGGATTTTCAAAACTAACAGTCTGACTTGCACCAAAATCCGTGGCTGTTAGACTGCTGGTAAACCCCTCTAGATTCTTGTCTGTCCTTCTAGAAGCATCAGTGGTCTTGATGAGAACCCACAGAGCACTCATGTTATCCCACTGAAACTGAGAACTCCCACAGGGCTTCCTGTAGTATGATACTCATGAAGTGGGAATGCTTGGGAAGCTGAACTTAATAGCTTGGTTGAGAGATCAGATGAAGCAGAAAAATGTTCAAATAGCAGCTGAATCTCAGAAAAATAATGGATGTGGATGTGAAGGTAGTTAGCTTTTTTTGTTTGTTTGTTTTACTTGCTTGCTGAGTCTACCTCAGCTCAGGCATTAATAATAGTGATACACTCTGAGTTGTTCTCAAGAGAGACTAGTTATGGTGTGTCCTGGTATAGGCTGCCTTGGCAAGCAGGAAGGCTCAATAGTCTGTTCTGAAACTTAAAAGCTGTATAGGAATCTTATTTATGGTTGTGTATTCTCCATATCTGCCATCTTTGTTTTCTTGGAATAATAAATTGAGGCTATTTCAGAGTACAGTGGAAATTAAAAAGTTAATTTAAAGCAAGGAGGCGAGGATGGAGAAGGGACACGATCGCTTATGCTTAAAAGGCTGATCAAGCTAAGCTAAAAAGCTCTGTCGAAGCACTTCTTTAGTAGTTAAACAGTGTTGTACAGTAGAATGAAACACCTTTTAAGTGAAAAGCAAGCCTGTTAATGTCGCTTGAATTAAAAATTTCTCTGATTATGTTGTAACAATCAGTGTTCCTTCTGGTTACAGCCTGAAAGCTCTGTTTGCAGGATCAGAGTTGTAGGGGAAAACTCTCATTGACAGGCTTTTCCTTTTCTGGGGCTGCTTTAAGCTGTTTTGACAATCTTGCTCACTTGTTTTCCTTTGTTGCAGCTTCATGCAGCAAGTTATTCCTTTCCCAGCTTTATGCTTCTCACTTTTTTTTTTATTGTACACTTGCTTCACTTTCAAGCTCACTTGTAGAATTTCACTTCTGAAAAGTTTTCTCCTGTCCATTTAATGGCACTAATTTGTGGTTTTGCTATACACTTCAGGCAAATTTGAAAAGCATTAGACACAGAGGTCTGGATTAAAAAATGGCTTCACATACCTCAGTGCCACCTGAGCTGCAGTTTAGGAGTCAAGGAGTAAAAGTTATTTGCATACAAACTATGCCTCATTGATTAAGTGCCTGTTAACACATAGGCACCTGATTTTCTTGCCTATAAAATTACTTTAGTATGTGTTCATAGTGCAATGTGATGCTGCACAGAGCCGCAAGTCTGTATGAAGTAATAGCACAAAATCTTGCAGATATATGAGTCCAGAAGCAATCTGTCTGTATTAGCATGGTTCTGGAACAAGCTAAAGCACAGTCATTTGTTCAAAGCTATCAGCTTACCTGGTAGCTAAGAGTTGTTTCCTAATTCTGCCTCTTCTTTCTCCACTTTGACTTGAATGAGCTGGTGGCCAGGAATAGTATACCCTCACGTATCTGGCTGGGTTTCTTGTGCTGTACAGAGAGTCTGTCAGCAGAATGCTGTCTGTAGCAGTTCACTTCTGCTTGGCCATGCATTGACACCCTCTGGAACAAGGGAATTGTCTTGATTCTTGGCATAATTATCAAGTAAGAAAGGGCCTTTACATCATCTCTAAGCTGCAATCAAATATCAGAGGACAAAGCTGCTCAAAAGTAGGCATCTGTCCTACTACTGTAGTTAGATACAGTTAAGTGCCTACTAACCATTACTTGACTTCAACAGTAGACAATGCACTAGTTTTTGAGGAGATTTAATGGTGGAGAGCTTGAAACAGTAATGTTAAATTATAGCTAAGCAAGCAGTTCACTAAAACAGCAGAAAAAAATCTGGTTTACATATCTTAAATCCTTTATGAGCAATTAACAGGAAACAAGGAAGAAAAGCTCTTCTTGAGCTTGCACTTTTCAAGTCAGGCTGATTTTATTAAGCAGGGTTATAGAAGAGTCAAGTACAAGTTTTTTTAAAGGAATATGAGTCAGTCTTTTCTGTAACATTGTCATCATTAACTTTCAAAAGCTGATAGAAACAAATTTCAAACACCATAATATGAATTTCCTTGAAGTATATTTTAATAGTCACTGAAAGCATAGATGTCTATCAGTGATGTATGGGTATTGAGAATATTACAAATAAACCCCAATAACAATTAATCCATGTAGTTGTGCACTGTCTTTAGCAAGTTAAAGAGAGTTTTCAGCCTGAAATTTAAGCCTTCTCAAGGTATAAGTATTTGTAATCCATAAAAAGAAAGAACTGAGAAGACTCAATCAATAGTAATAGGCTTGTATTTTGTACAGAGCATCCAAAATAGTCTCAACTGTTCCTGGCAAGCCATTTGAACCATTTGGCTGTTGCAATTTAAATGCTGTCCTAAAGCATCCAGCTATTGTTGAAGAAAGAGTGAGTGGGGAAGGAAGATGAACAAAAAAATGTAAAGCCAGTTACAACGTTCTGTGTTTCAGTTAAAACAATCTCTGCATGCAAATAGTGTGCTGGTCTTTTTTGCTCATTTAGATGTTGGGTTGTTTTCATGTTTCATTGAAGTAAACCGTCTAGACTTTTGGGTGCTATTCAGCCTGCAGAGATTTTTGCACATGTGCTCTATTATAGCTAATATTAATTTTCAGGAGGGAAATTTATAGGCTTTGCTTGGGATGCTTGTAAACCTGTACCACATCTGCAGGTGTAGTCGTTATATCTGTTAGCTCAATTCAGTTTTCAAGATTCTCTCGGGATGAGTGATCCACAAACTACAATAACATATAATATTGTATTGAAAGTAATGGTTTCTATATTGTAGTGATTTCCATTTCCTAGTCCCAAAGCTCTGATTCCTCTGCAAGCTAAATCTTTCACAGGTATAAGCATGAGTTAATTGACAAACTTGTGCTTAATTTGAAACGTGAATAGTTCCCTAGATATGTCATAAAAAGGATACCAATAGTAGAACTTCACATTTCATACAGTATTTAGTAAATATAGAAAAAGAATAAAAGAGTACTGAAAATCAGAGTTTTTTTTCCGAAGCATCATTTCTAACTCATGTTGTTATTAAAAGCAGCAGCATAAGAATGAAAGTGTGTACATAATGGGAACAGGATTAGCCTTAAAGTTTATAGCATTTATAACAAAACAAGAGTCACAAGAGGATTTTGAAGGACTGTCTAGCTCTATTGTACATGATTATATTTTATGACTTGATTATCCCAGGTGTATGTAAAGATAGCTAATGCAGTATCTGAAAAAATAGTTGTAGCAGCAAAAGAGATTCACTAAAATATCTGCATTTATCTTCTAACTGCATCCAATGGTATGACTTATAAATGCACTAGGATTAAGTCATTTACAAGGCATAATTGTTAAATCAGAGGTTGAACTGAAATTTATCTGTCTACAACAAACAGTGAAATACAACAATGGAAGGATTTTAGCAAAATGAAATGTGTGCTTAAAAATATTAAGGTACAATAGCTTCCCTAACTTTAGATCATTTGAACAAAAGAAGTTGTAAAATACCTAGGAAAGTCTTAAAAATCATGATGATGATGATAAAAATACAACCATCAGTTGAACTAAGTAGCTCCTTTTCATGATGTCATTTCTGCCAGTGGGATAAATTTTCAGATGACTGGCCAGGTCTTTATTTGGTAGAAAATTTGCATTTAGTAGAACTCCACAGCCTTCATTCTCAAGTTCTGTTTCCCCTTCTGTTTGTACACTTAGCTCCTGGCTGATAGCAGTGTCTATTTTTTGTAGCTCTTGGCTCAGTCATAAAATGAAAATATTAATCTATTAGCAATTCTATGAAGAATGGTATTTTCTACCATAATAGAAGCTATATAAGTATACAGACTTGAAAAGTTCTTCTCCTGTGTTCTTATCTATCACAATGAGGCAGGAATTAGTACACCACATTTCCAAGCAAAGCTAAAATTGTTTCTAGCTCATGCCACAAATATTTTTTTATCAGGTCTGAATATAATCAACAAACACATTCCACTGAATCCTACATAACTCAGACCTTTGAACTTTACACCAAATAGGATATGATAATAAAAACTCATAGCATAATTTTCACTCCTACATTTTACAGCTGAGATTTGTGGAGATGACAGCACTTTCATCTGTGAGAGGAGAGATAATATATGTCTAAAAGGCTATGAGATCATAAATGGAGGCGGTAATATATAATACATGAAAACTGGTGATATGTAAGTATTCCTGTTGAAAACTATTCTGAACATGAGACGTTTTCATTAATTCCTTAAGATTTGGTCAATCTAGTCAGTTTATTTTTAGTCAGACACTGGAATAGATCATGCAGCCAGGACATCTGCTGAATAAACTGAGCCATCTGCTTAAAAAGCTGATGGTGCAATATAGAACAAAAAGTTTATAATCTCTACAATTGCAGCACAGCTAGTTTCTCATTTCTATAAAAATGTAATTAGAGCGTGTTGTCATTGGAAAGCCAAGTTTTCACTTTCCTGTGTTCTCAGCACTGTTGATAGAGAAACACCTTAGATGTTGCCCGTAACCCCTGGGCGTGCAGATCCAAGACTTGGACAGATGATGGAAAAGAAACAGGCCTGGAAGAATGATCCTCTTCCTTCTCTGGAACACAGTCCTACAACCAGCCTAAGTGGTGCTGGGTGGAATTTTGAGGGGAAAAAAAAAAAAAGAACTAAAGCTCACATGCAATATTATACTTAACTGGGTGTTAGTTTTCCTCTTTCATCGGTAGTTATGGAGAAGGAATGAATAAATACTCAGCTGTTAAGTCCACTATCAGGAAATCATTCTATGTTAAACAGACTTTCCCCTGATTAAAGTAGCTTCACATTCAAAGGGAATTTATATTATATCAGACAAAGATGCATTTCAAGTTCCTGATACTAACCATTGTAGTCTGGACCAGATAATTTTCAACAGTAAAGTGCAGGATGGGTTATTAATGTGTTTCACCTTTTTAAAACTTCTTTTTTCCCTTTGAAACTGCAGTCTGTCTGAGATGTTAAGGGAAAAACATATTTATGTCTCAATCTGATTTAGTAAGTGGCCTCGATTTTAATGTGATGCCAAAACCATCTCACTTGAAAAGGGAATCTACTTTTATGCTTACAGAAATGAGCTAAGGTTAGAGAGCTCTGGTGAGTTTCACTGAGAACAATTCACCTAGGTGTTGTCCTAATGCAAATGGTATATTTTAAGCATCGTGGGTGTACTGTTGAGTAAAACCTGTCCTTATTGACTTCAGTAGCAACAAACATTATTCAGTCTTATCATAAAAAGCCCTTTTCCACCTTCAACTTGTTACCATACCACTTTTGTGGAAACATAAATTGGCTTGGATTCTGTGCTGTCTCTCAGTTGTGTTTGTCCAAGGTGAATTGTGTGTACCTGCATGGGTGTTGTGGTTTGAGGCTTG
>NW_008607892.1:0-18799 GCF_000691845.1 Merops nubicus
GGAAAGAGTTACCTTCAAGACTTTGTGGTTTTTTTTACTGTATGCAAGTCAACTAGGTCTGAAAATACCTTCCCTGAGTTTACTGTCACCAGCAAACCCTCACAGTCCAGTAAGTAGAAAGCAAAACAAACAGAAATCATGCTTCCTACTAGTGGACAAGTGGGATAAATTGTTAATAAACTATTCTGCAAAGATGTTATGATCTTCACATCCATCCTGTGTTTGATCTTTGATCATCTTTTTAGTTTTATCTGTCAGGACAGGCGAGCAGATATTCATTTTCACAGCACTATAATGAATATAAGATTTTACACCTTGTAAGTCTCTCCATAAAACTATCCTTCCATTCCTCTGTACTAAGCATGAGAGTCAACTCCTCTCCTCTGATCTTGGCTACCAATTTAAAAGAGAAACATCTAATCAAAATTTGCTGTCGGGTTCCCTTTACAGTCAATGCAACAAGAGGGGCACTAAAAGGAAATATTGTACTTTGTGGCAGGACAGTTTATTTTCCTGTGTAGGAAAATTCTTTATTCCAGTTGACCTCTGCTGCTGTGGTTTTAAGGAAGGCTGTCCTGGGTACTCCTCGTTTTTATTAGCCAAACTTTTTATCATGCACGCTGGTAAGAAAAGTAATTAAATTTACCAGAGATCACTCTTATTTCCTAATTGCTTGCAGTTAAAAGCCACAGAGAGAACACTTGAAATTAATTAAATTTATGGCCTCTTAAAGAAGATCCATGACATTTCACTGTCATGTAAACTTTTATGTCTACCAGACATTTATAATATTTTTAAGGATGAGAGGTTTCTTATTAATAAAAAAGCTCTGTATAGTGCAAACTCTTCACTAACAATGTTCATTGTAAAAAATACAAGTTTCCTTATTGTGCTGGTGTTTTTCTTTTTCCCAGCTTCCTAATTTTTACAACTTCTTGTCTCTAGGCTGGAGCAAATGTGCTGCTGCAAGATGTGAATGGGAACATTGCACTCCATTATGCCATAGAAGGGACTGAATCCAGCAGCATCCTCCTGATGTACTTGGAAGAAAATGGTAAGTCAGCTTTTCAGCTCATGGAATGGTTTTACTGACCATAAACCCAGAAAGGAACCAGGGTTCCTCTTTCACATATGACTTACATATAGCTTCAGAGCATCTGTTTTTCCAGTGACAATCTCTTCAATAAATAAATCTCTGCAAATCATCTGAATGGAAATTTATATACAACTGTATCACGTTGATAAATATTAGTGTTGATTTGTTTTGTATGGAGAAAATACTATAGATAGGTTTCTGTTATGAAGTGTGCTTAATATGTTATAGGTGATGGAACCTGTTTTAAAAAGAGGGTTCTGATTTTCACCAGTTCTAAACTTTTCTAAGGGTTCTGAAGTGAGATTTCTAGCACTGCTTTTGACTATCATAGCTTGCCTTAACATTGGATGGGGCTCAGCATAACACTGAGGAAAACATATTAAGCAGAAATAATGAGCAGTAATGTAAACATGTGATTTCAACATCACATCTGTATAAGAAATCTGTTTTAATATTAAAAAAATCAAGTTATATCCTGTTAATGAACACCAAAAAGAGAAGTTAACTTAGACTGGCAAGGAAATCACACTCAGTACAGGTGCTGTTGGTCCCTAACACACCCAGTGTTTTACAAAGGTGTAGTGTCTAATTTTACTTCCTTGGTGTCTGGCAGTGTCTTCACAGCTCATGAACTCTATTTTTGGGTTTTTCTAATGGCAAGACTGGTATTAGCTTCTGAAAGCTTGACTGCCTTGCAAAAGACAGATATTTGGAGTCTAAATGCTCCAAATACTTTGGCTGATGTGTATTTAATATGTAGCTTTACAAGAAGATATAGTCTGCTTACTTGTAATTATTAACACATGTCTGTCAGAAACTGCTTCCTCTCTCCTCAGTTTCTCTCTTTTTCTTTGGTTGCAAGATGAAATAGATTTTAAAAAAGGATTGCTAGTTTCTTGGCAAAGTGTGTCTACTGAAGGAACTACTGAAAAACAGTGGATTTTTAGGACTCCCATTTATCAGTGTTACCTTTTCTGGAGTAGACAGGAGGGGCACCATTCCTCATTAAACAAATTATTCTATGAATGTGGGAAGTTTCCAAAGGAAAACACCTAAACACTATGGAGGTGGGGTCTCCCTCTGCTGACTTTAGCTAGCTAAGCTTGAGCTTCTCATCCAGACCTGTTCTTTGGTCAACAGAGAGGAATAGGAAGAGGGTGTGTTGTTGCAGCTCTTCTTCACCTGGCTGGGTGAGGAGAACTGATTTCCAGCACTGTTCCTTTCTGCTAAGACCTTAGGTTGGCAAGCAGTGTATCAGTCTTAGTTTTAGACTTGGTGTAGATCAATCCTACTCCTTACCTGCAGTGCTGTGTGAAATCCTGACCTACTAAGAGTTAATAGTACTTGAGGAGGGAAAACTTCAGAGAAATAAAGCTGTCTGGATAGATACAGATTATTTGGAATTGCCCAGACTAAGTGTTTCTCTGTGGGCTCTCTGTGAGTTCTCCATCTCTGCAGGCACCTCATGCACACACCTGCATGTGCACACTCCAACACAGAGCAACATCATGGCCAAAAATCCTACTGTGAAGGGTAAATACCACCTCCAGTCTGTAGTGCTGCAGAACACCTACCTACAGTCTCACCTTTTAAATACAACATGCAAGGCACATGTCTGTGTTCTCTGTACTTCCCTCCATTCCTAAAAGGCTTCCTTAATATTCTCCATTTGGCTGTGCAGTCTGCTTTACACCATTAAGAAGAAATTGCTGTGTAAAACAGACTATACACTAATGATTTCCTCTAATTGCAGAGTTCACAGAGAAAAAAAAATAAAATTAAGTACCTTATGGCTCAGCTAACAAGAAAAAGAAGAAACTATCAATTGACTTCAAAATAAAGTAAGATTGGAACAAGTAGCTTGATGCTACAGAGAAATTTTTTAATTGGGGGCATTAAAGTTCTTAAGATTTGTGTGTTTGTAATTCCTCACAGCTCTCAGCACTGTGGCATTCACTCTCACTGCACTGCAGATACTAGTGAGTGAACTCCCTCTGCACTGCTGAAGATAATTCACCCTGTGGAAGGCCTGGAGCCACGGGTGGTAACAACAGACTTAGATGCATTTCATGATTTATACACTTTAAAATATTTGTACTCCTTCACTGGAGGTAGTTCTCAGAGTTCTGGTTGTAAACTACCTGTCAGGGCACAGGAGCAGAACAAGTACAGAGT
Organism: Merops nubicus; assembly: GCF_000691845.1. Classification (NCBI taxonomy): domain Eukaryota; kingdom Metazoa; phylum Chordata; class Aves; order Coraciiformes; family Meropidae; genus Merops; species Merops nubicus. The sequence continues at coordinate 3,272 of NW_008607892.1, forward strand.
CAGTCCTCTAGCACCTGTCTGAAAGCTGTCACATACACCTTTTTTTTGTTGTTGTGATGGATTATAGCCCATCAGGGCTTTCTGTGCAAGTCCACGTGAAATTCTGTGCATTTCATGATTTATTTGTTTTCTCCTGTGGAGCAATCCACTTCCCTGCTGCTACATTGTTACAGAACTGCTGTTACATTGTATCCTGAAACTAATTATTGACTGAAAAGCAATGAGCAGGCTACACTTACCTAACAGAATCAAGTTGAGGGACATATCCCCTGTATATTAAGGGCATCCTTTGTGTTGGATAATAATTCTAATATCTTACAAGCTTCATTTAATAGATTGGATCATGTCCTAGGAGTACGTGAAGCTTAATGTGCTTCTGTATGGCTTTGTATGTGAATGGTGTTCTTGTTTTGCTGTGAAAATGAAGTCACAGCATTTAAGGAGTTTGAAAAAGAAGATGGGGAGATGATCTGCTGCAGCATCCCACCAAGGCAAGGCCAGCTGAGGGTGGCCCATGTTACCTAGGGCCGTGTTGGGCTGGAGATTCTTTGGTCTCTCTGGGCTCCCATTCCACTGCTGAGCCATCTCGATGCCACTTATTATTATTACTATTATTATTATTATTTTGAGTTGAAATTTTCTTTGTTCCAGCTTACACCTGCAACCTCTTCTCTTTTGTTTATCTCCAGGAAGCATCTCCCTCCATAGATGAAATAAAACTATTAGGAACTGTAAAAACTTGCCTGTTTTTTTTTGTGGTTTGTTTTTTGTTTGTTTGTTTTTGGTTCTTTTCTTCACTCTTTGTCCTGTTTTATTCTGCACCAAGCTGAATATTTGAATTATTGAGAAAGTCCACCTGATGCCTTTCGTAACCTGCATTTTAGATTAGTACCAGCTTTATGTTTTAAGGCAAAGCTTTTGTTGCATTAATGCCATCTTAAAAATACCAAATTTTAAGTGCCTGCTGGCGTGTTCTCTTCATTCTCAGAATGTTCTGCTGTAGAAGTGTGTCAGTGAAACTCTGAGTGTGGCATATGATCCTTATTTTTCCTCCTTTTCCCTTAGGGTGTTTTAAATATTTAATGCTTTGGAAAATGCAGTGTTTCTATTGACTTCCCTTGTGGTTGCTTATTTGTGTAGTGGATTAGATGACTCAGATGTACAATACAAACGAGTGACAGAATTTTCTTGGTTCTGTATTTGACAAGTGACTAGAGGTGGCACATTCACTGTGTAATTTGTTTCCAAAAAAATAGGTGTTCCCTTTTGTCCTTCAAGATCTCAGGTTTCAGCTTTCCCTAAGATAATTGCATTCCAAGAACATCAGCTTTGTTATATAATCTGAGGAAACAGTATCTGGGTATTTACTTCTTTTTTTTTTTTATGCAATAGCAGATTATTACAAGAAGAAAACCATCTGCTGTGAATTGGTTTTTAAGAATGGCTCTGTTTAAATAATGTAGCTACCTGAAGGTATATATGGCTTTTCTTTTTCTACTATGGCACAGATACAGGGAAAAAGAAAATGGTTATTGCTTTTCCACAAAGTATTCTTTTTTGGATTTAAAAATTCACCATTTGTGGGGTAAATGAATTTAAAATAGCTGCTTAAAGGTTATTGACCTTTGATGGTCATAGAGATTTCAAGTACTTAAAATCTTTTATAGTCAAGCTGTGTGAATAATGGATCTGTTTTGCTCTCTCAAGTTTTAAGTGGATCATATTCAGGTGTTTCAAAAGGCCAAAGTCACATGGAAGTCCTTCCATTTATGTAGTTTTTATGGTTTAAATGAGTTAAAATATTGTGCAGGTTTCACAAAATTAGACAATGGTTTATTAAATGCTAGCAAATGGATTAAGCCTTACTTTTCAGCTGCAAAGTAGAAGGAATAAATGTCTTTTTCTGCCTTGCAGCAGCAGGTAGAATCAAAAAAGCAGCAGCTAAGGGTTAGTGCTGTAATGAGAAAGACAAACATTAAATCATCAGTTTTCCTGCCCCTTTCCCAGGCTTGACTTCACTCCTTCACTCCAGACTCCTCTACCCTTGCAAGTGCTGCCCTTGTAACTACAGAACAGCTTCTCTCTGCCATTTTTTCCTCTTCACACTTTTCTTCTGCCCCAGTGTCACTTTTTCCCCGGTACACAGTTCCCTCAGGAGTGTCCATCTGCTTCACCATGGATCCCCCATGAGCTGCAGGGAATTTCTGCTCCAATACTTGGAGCACCTCCTCTCCCTCCCTCTCTGACCTTGGCAGTTCCTCCAGCTCTTTCTCCCTCTTTTCATTCCCTCTCTGTCTCTCTGTCCACTGTTTTCTGCCCTTTCTTAGCAGTGTTTTCACAGGCTGACAGACTCAGCTACATCCACACAGGACTTGGCTCTTCCCAGAGAAGCCACCCCAGCAGCCCCACAGCTGCCAACACCCATACAACACATCTGCTCCTCTGTTTCTCAACACTCTGGCACTTTTTGTGAGAATAAGATAAAAATGAAAATATCAGTTATGTGTCTTTTTCATCAGTTTTGATTGTTACTAAGGTGTTCAGAACATGTTCACTAAATCTTCTAGCACTGCAGTTGTAGCTATAGAAACACTTAAACAGGTCTAGTAATTCAAGAAGGGGGAAAAAATATCACAGTATTTCTTCAGTGCACTCAAGAAAAGGAATTAATAGAGATTGATATAACTTCAGAAAAATACTACTCTAGACTTTCATATTTAAAGGCTTTTTGTAGGCATTAAGGAACTATTGCTAGCACACTGCAATAAGAACTGACTAAAATGTCAAGACCTACAGGTTGTTAGCACTAAAGATCAGTGAACTGAAGCTAAAACTAAATACACTGCTAGATTTGTCTGTTCTAGAACCATGTGCAACGTGTTTTTAATTTCTGCTTACAAACTTTCTATTAATAATATTGCTGAAGTGAGCCCACAGAAAAACAGATAATGAAAAGCAAAGCAGCTCATGGTGGTTCAGTGTTTCCCCTCTGATCCTGGCTGATTGGCAGCTACCTACCCATAAGATTACCACACACACACACACAAAAATCTACCTGTTTTCTGTGGAGAGCTGGATTAATTGATAGGGGTTGGGTGAAGATGGTGTCAGTGAGGAGACCAAATGAGATGTGTCAGTAGGTCCCTTCAAGTCCTAAAAATGTGACACGTTGAACATGTCATAATTGAGAATATTCATTTGTCTTCCTTTGGCCTTTGTGTTTTCTACTCCTATGAATTTTTATATTTTCTAACTCTTGGGGAGATGACCTTGAAGCCTCAGACTTCTCTTAATGTTTGTGTGTTTCCAGCATGTAAATGTGAATTCCAGAACATAGTCCTTCATATGGAAACATTTTGTTAACCAGATGTTTTTATCAAAGGGAAAACCGTTAAACTCACTGAGCAGACTTTTGGCACTTAAATTACTGTTTTAAGTGGTAGCCAGTAGTTTATGATCCACTTTGTAGCTGACACTAGAAGGAAAACAGGCATCTCCTGGAGTGCTGTAACTTACACTGTTATTACTGTTATTCACACAGCTTTGCAAAGATTTGAAAAAAGATTGTGAAGAAGATCAGAAACTGGGGATGTCCTTTTAGTATCCCTTCAACTTCTTGATGAATAATTTGGTTACCATCAGAAATTACCATTTTTAATACAATTTCTAAAACTATCATTTTAGCAAGCTAAAAATAATTTAAAAAAAAAAAAATCCTTCCTGGAGTGATATTACAAATAAAATCATAAACATGCAAGACATACCCACAGATGTGTCTTGATATTGTGCCAGTCTGTTAAAATGCATTTCAAAAGCTATTTTTGTTTTCATACAATTAAGAAGAGGCAGAATTTGTTTAATTTGAGCTGAAAGGGTCATCAGCATCCTTCCTTGTAGGTGAGAGAGGGGGGAAAAAAGCTTGTTAGACTAGGGTGGGAAGTAGGTCACTGCTGTCTACGTGAGGAAGAGGTGGGAATTTTATTTCTCATAGTATTTTCAGAACAGAAGGAAATAAATAAACATTTACAAAGTTATCTAGTAAAGAGCTAGAAAAGTCCTTCAGGACTTTTTCTACACAGGAATATTTTTATGGAAGAAAATGAGTATTTAAGGAATAGTGCCATGATTTTTGTGTTTTCCTCATGGATTGTACATGAACGTGTCTCTCCTATACTAGGTTGCAGAGGAGAAAATCCTTTTGGGTTGTCATTTCTGTGATTATATTCCAGTGAGAGTGAGACAGCCCAAGCACCTGAAGTGCCCTTGTCAGGGGTTTTTCTTCAGCAGTGAGAACTAATATATTTTGTAGCTTTCAGGTTATGCTCCTGCCTGTCATCAGCACCAAAACTCATCAGCAGGTGCTGTGCCCAGCAGGGTCACTCGTGTTTTAACTGTTCCTTTTCCACCTCACCTCCTGCAGAATTTGTGTGTAGCTCTTGTTCCCTTTTTACAGGGTATTTAGAGCATATTTTCCTTTTTATTCCTTTCTTTTTGACTTTCCATCTTTTAAAATGTGATTCTGTTCCCATAGTAGGTGCCAATTTGTTTTTCTTCCTCTGTTTTTTCCTGCTGGCTGTTGTCCCATTTTGACTGAATATCTAAACCACATTTCCTCTCTGCAAAGCAACGTGAAGGTCATTCTCTGATTCAGGCAGCAAGAGTTACTGGCTGCATGAGTAACATTCTGTTGTTCCATCTGAACTCATGAGAAGTATCACTCCCTGGAGGGGAAGAATGGCTTCTCCAGAATTACCAATTTGATGAGGGGCAGGTAGTTATTGACCAGGGCTCTTTCTCTGAGCTCAGAGAGTGATACATGTGCATGTTTGGTAAATCTGCCTCTCAGCTCCCCACCAGAGAAGCTTTCACTCTGAAGCCTAACAGTTCCTGACCTCTGGAAATTCAAAACTGCAAGTCTAAGGCTGCAATTTAGATTATTTTTGGTTTTTTGGTGTTTTCATTCTACTTTATATAAAGGCAGAAGAAGAAAATCTCTTCACTGGTGTTCAGTGACACGTGTTCCATTCCTTTATTCTCCCAAGTGATTGTGATGTGGGCTCAGGTTGTGCCAGGGGAGGATTAGATTGGATGTCAGGACAAACCTCTTCACTGAGAGGGTTGTTAAGCAGCTTGGACAGGCTGCCCAGGGAGGTGGTGGAGTCACCAGCCCTGGATGTGTTTAAAAGACCTGTAGATAAGGTTCTTAGGGACGTGGTTAAGTGGTGGGCTTGGCAGTGTTAGGTTGATTTGGCTTGATCTCAGAGGTCTTTTCCAACCAAAACAATTCCATGATTCTATGCAACTCTTAGTTTGAAGTCAGTAAATCTAGAGATTCACATAGTCTGTGCCTTTTGTTGCTATGTAGCACTGTTTATGCTTTTTCTCTGAGCTGATGAGTGTGGTTATATTTGTGATAGAATATAGACAGCAAGTGATACAGCTGAACTCTCTTCTTGAACTCTTCTCCAGCATGAGCAAAGTTAATCTTTCAAGAGACAGGGATTTGCAGCCTCAGACAGGTTGCACCAAGGCTCTATACAAGGCAATTTACAAGCTGCAAGGATCAATACTTCACTGTTAGTATAAGAATATACTGAGAAGTTAATTCTCTGGCCATGCTGAGCATGAGTCAGTAGTAAATAGCTAGAAAAGGTTGAGTGGACTCTGCTGGCCTCTGCCCTTAACCTGTAGCCATTACTGTAGTTTACATGAAACAGGACAAAACAAACAGCCTTATAATAAATAGAATTGTCTCAGTCTTTTTTTTATCTTCCTGAGAAATGTCAGAAACTGCTATTTCTGGTTCTAGTGGAGATACAGAAAATATCTCATTTTCTCCAGCTTAAATGTAGATCTGTTTCACATTTGGTGTCATTTAGTCTCATTTAGGGGACAGGTGTGAAAATGTGAGAGGACATCAATGCAGGCAGAAGACAGTGCTCACACTGAACATTTCACTTCAGAGCTGGCACTCTTAGAAGGGCTGCTGGCAAATCAAGCTCAGAATGTAAAGCAGTGTTTATAGGAGCATGCTGGAGGAAGAATATGATTTGGATTCTTTGCTGAGCTACATATGGGACACCCATGGATGTGAGTGCCAGGGTAGAGTAAACCTAAGAAATAAAATGTGACATACCCTGAAACATGCTTCCTTTTTTTTTTTTAGTACTATAAAAGCCTGCAAGTACTGTTGAAGATAAAATGTTACATTAAATACATATTAATTAATTTATTATCACTTTTCAGTTCACTGGCTAATGTGAAAGAGAACCAAGGAATCATTTATTCCTGTGTCTTTTGTTGTATCATGGCCAAGCAGAACGGAAGGATTTTTATACTCCAATTACATTTTCTATATATAGATGCAAGGGGCCACGTGGAGTTAGAATCAAGCCCTGAATTTTGGGTTAGATATTCCAATCAAGCCACAGCGAGTTGCTGATTTAACCACTTAGCAATTTAGTTGTACACTCAGTTTCTAATTCTGTCTCTCCAGACTGCAGGACAGGCTTTCTCTTGCTTTGAGAGAGCCTTGCTTATCTTCCTGCTAAAGCTGGGCTCTGACAACTGTTGCTCTCTGCAGCAGTGCTGACACAAGCAATCTCCCCCCCTCCCATTTGTTCTTGCCTCTGTTTCTCCTGGTTTCTGAGGCCTTGCAAGGGTCCAGGCTCAGCTGGAACACTAATCCTTGTTAAAAATAACCCAGGCAGATAAAAAAGTGTGGAGTTTGAATGTCATTTGCCTGACTTCACAGTCTCTCAAGAGGTTGAGCTGACAGGTTTGAGGGACTGCTCTGGGCTCTCACAGGGCTGAAAGAATGCAGCCAAAAATAATTTTCATTAAACAAGACTCAAACACTTGAGTGGCTTCCTTAAAGTGTTTAATTCTTTTCCCATTCACAGCTCTTTTCACAATCCCAGCGGATTTAAATGATATTAGAACAGCTTTACCTACAACTGCTCCTGCCAGGCAGCAGATCAGGCCCCTTTGTTGGATATTGGTGACTGATAAATATAGGAGCAAATTTGTTGGCAAACATGTCCTGTAAATAGCCACTGAAGTCTGCTTAAATGTTGGTTAAGCTTTTACAAACCCAGAAGAGAAAATCAGACGTGTACTGGTGTTGAGTGATGAATGAAGCAGCAGGTTTCAGCCTCTCCTTTCTCCCAGGGGTGGAGCTGAATTCCCTGCGGCAGATGAAGATGCAGAGACCTATGATGATGCTCAGAGATGTCCAACAGCTCCTCTCCAGTGGGGGAAGTGTGAATCAACAGAACGATGAAGGGGTTACCCTGGTGAGTATGGAATACATGTGTGATCAGCACCCTGTGAGGATGAAACCAGCACTGTGTACTGGGGAGCATGTTTGCAAGTTCTCCAAGAAGCTACATGAGGTTGTGCAAGATTTTGGTTCTCATATGGCCTTTTGAAAAGGAGTCTGGAGAGGAGAAGGCTCTGAGGGGACCTTATTGTGGCCTTCCAGTATCTTAAGGGGCCTACAGGAAAGCTGGGGAGGGACTTTTTAGGCTCTGGGGTAGTGACAGGACTGGGGGGAATGGGGCAAAGCTGGCAGTGGGCAGATTCAGGCTGGACGTGAGGAAGAAGTTCTTCCCCAGGAGAGTGGTGAGACCCTGGGATGGGTTGCCCAGGGAGGGGGTTGAGGCCCCATCCCTGGGGGTCTTTAAGGCCAGGCTGGAGGAGGCTCTGGGCAGCCTGATCTAGTGGGAGGTGTCCCTGCTCATGGCAGAGGGGTTGGAACTGGGGGATCCTTGTGGTCCCTTCCAGCCCTGACAGATTCTGATCTGTTTTAGCAGAGGACTTCGTAGTGTTGGCTTGAGGGTTGGACTTGATGATCTTGGAGGTCTCTTCCAACCTAAAGGATTCTATGATTTATAATACCCTGCATAGTTTCTGCCCAGTACAGAGTTTAAAAGAGGCTGGTGCAACAACTGTGTCTTGATGACAACTTCCTTCTTCTCCACCCTTGAATATGCAACACAAAAATGAATAGCAGAGAAAATGTTGGTACTACAGTTCTTCCAGTAGATCCTTGTGGTCTCTTAACATTTTGTGTTAAGAGAGGGCCTGAAACTTAGAATCATAGAATCCTTTAATTGGTACTGCAGTTCTTCCAGCAGATCCTTGTGGTCTCTCAACATTTTGTGTTAAGAGAGGGCCTCAAACTTAGAATCATAGAATCCTAGAATCCTTTAGGTTGGAAGGGACCTCCAAGATCATCAAGTCCAACCATTGAGCCATTAGGGCTCTAAAGTCCTCTGCTAAAACAGATCAGAATCTGTCAGGGCTGGAAGGCACCACAAGGATCCCCCAGTTCCAACCCCTCTGCCATGAGCAGGGACACCTCCCACTAGATCAGGCTGTTTTAGGCTCATATCTTCTCTCTAACACAACAGCTTCATGAAGCTATCCCATCTTGATTCAGTGCAATGGAGCCTTCACTCTACCAGTGGATAAGCATCCCTCCTCTCAAATTTTCATGTTAGTTGTTGCCACTGGGTCTCATTATAGGTTTTTTCTCTGTTAACAGATCTTTTTCTCTGCCTTCAGGCTTGTTGCTTATTCAGCTGTCAAATAATTTTAAAATAAATGCATATAAAATCTTCAACATCATCAATCAATAAGTGGTCATCGTCAGCATTAAGATATTTAACAACTTTTAAAACATTATTTTGTCTTTTTCTGCAAATACTGTGTTTAAACAATTACTGAAAGTTGTTATTATTATTAAATTCAGCATTTATGCTGGATTACATTGCATGACACTGAATTAATACACTGAGAAACAAGAATGAAGCAGGGGAGGATGGGAAGAAACAACACGACTTTTAGTTTAATAAATAAAAACATTAATTTAACTTGCAGTTATCTGATACATTTCAGCTAAGCTGCTAAATCACAGTAAAAAGCAAAGTTGTTTGTGTTGTGCTTTACTCTTAGGGCTACTTTAGACTGAATTAGTTCAGTTAAACTGGGTTATGAACTCACCTAGCTGCCACTGTGGAAAACCTTGCCTGTAGTTAGCTGGAATGGTTGAAATGCTTGTCTGAAATGTGTTTAAAAGTGCTGAAAATATGAGAAAACCCTTATGGATAGTAGGGGGTTTGTTGTTTCCTTGGTGGGATGTTGGCAAAGGGGAGAATTTTTGCATGAACCAGTTGAACTTGGATAGTTTGAACTTTGATATTTTGAACTTCTTTCATAGTCTTGCCACAAGGAGCTACAGAGTTGGGTCATTTTGCTTTTGTTTGAGATTCCTATTATGTGAAACTTTTGTCTGACAAACTGGTGGGAAACCCAGAATTTCCTAAACTGCTCTGTCTCTGTTAGTGGGTGTGGAGTCAGTCAGTCTGTGACAGCTGCATGTGTATCAAAGGGTGTTGGGAATAGGGTTTTTTATTGCTCTACATCTCTCTGCACTGAGAAAACCTCAGTTGTAAGTAGCAAATGAAATTTGTTTTCTCTTGATAGAAACTATCTGCCTACTTGTGTAAATTTAGATGAATCAGGCAAAAAACTGGTTCCATAAATATATGCACCCACTGTCAGAGTTTCGTAGCACATACATATGTGCACATACAGCACAGACACAGAATGATACATGGCAAAATTGATTTTTCTGCTGAATTCTCCTGTAATCATTTTTTTCTTTGTAGGATTTCAGTCACAAGATATTTCCTTTGTCCTGTGAGTTTTTAAAATACTTTAAAATAACACTTGTCAAATTGATGTCTGAATAGAAAATGTAATTTCCCCTGTAGAAACAGAAGAAAAGCTGAAGCTGTGTCAAGTGATGGGAAAATTTTGAGGATTTTGTACATCTGAAATTAGAGCATTTATACATACAGAATTGATGTTCTGCCCCTTTGCAGGGGAGAATTTTTGATAAGATCTAATGTGTCTGATCCCTTTGGATCAAGCATGTTCACAGAGAACACTTCATGCACAATCTGCATGTGCAACTGAACAAGAAATAGCAAATGAGGCAAATAATATCCATGACTGTATTTTTGGTGTCTTCTGTGTTTATAGTGACTTTGGAACCACACAGTTGTAGTGACAGGTTTATTGCAAGACCTTTATCCTTGTAATTAGCCATCCATTTCAATGCTCAGAAAAATAATCTCTTCAGCTAACATTGCTCCAAGGGAAACAAGTCCTGTAGTTGGGCTGTGTGGTTTGGGGACACAGATTGCCACCAGCAGTCTCTGTTCCCCATTTCTGCAGTCTCCCCCAGCCCTGTTCTCAGTGCCCACCATGGGAACTGACTCCTGAGTGGGCAGGAGCAATCTCATTTTGCTGATTTCCCAATGCAGATTTTGTCCCCTTTGCTCGCAGAAGTGGAGGGAATGTTTCAAATCACAGCAGAAAACCATGAGAAAATAAAGACCAGAATATCAGAGCAGAAAACCATGAGAAAATAGACCATAAAATCAGAGCAGAAAACCATGAGAAAATAAAGACCACTAAACTATAACCTGGATCAATCTCCTCATGTGAAGTATATGCCTCAAGAAGGTTACTCCCATATGTAAGAAACAGTTTCCACAAAAACCTGCCAGTAAGACATTTTCCTTCATGTAGGGTTCTTTACCTCATTTTTTTTCTGTTACTTGTTTATTACCAGAGTAACTAATTTGTAATTTGTCTTTCTCTATGATCATGTTTTTGTAGAGGACTTAGTAGTGTTGGCTCAATGGTTGGACTTGATGATCTTGAAGGTCTCTTCCAACCTAAAGGATTCTATGATTCTATTTTCTTTATTTCTCTCTTCACAAGTCCTGTTTGGTATTATATTGCTTTTATACTTCTTCTATATTTATTTTATCTTCTTGCCATTTGTATTAAATTAAAAATAAATCTTTTTTTTTTAAAATCTTATTCTGTGAATACTGTTTATAATGGAACTGATGGCTTATACAAATGCCAACCACAGAGCCTTAAATAGTCATATGTTGCAAGAGTTTATGTCCATTTTCTCAAACCAGCCATGAAGCTCTTTTTGGGTTTCCTCTCTCATGCCTTGCCATTCCAGTTTCCAGTCCCTTGTCACCCATGCTGTGTTTGCTGCTGGGAATGAGAAGCCAGAAGCAAACCCAGCTACCTTTGAAGCTGTTCCTGCTTCAGCAGCAGGTTGCACCACTTGACCTCCTGAGGTTCGTTCTGACCTCACATCATTCTTCTGATGTGTTTCCTGCCCTCTCTACCTTCCACTTTGCCTCTGAAATGAAGTTTATTGATACAGAAAATCATCTGGAATTACTAAATGAAACATCATTTAAAATAACTAAGTGTCTAGGGAAGCAGTGCAAGCAAAAGAAATAAAATCTCCCTGGTTCAAAACTGAGAACATACTTTTTCTGACTGATTTTGGGTTGCAAACTCAACATGCTTAGTTTGATTATGTGCTAATGAATTAATTTGGTAGTAAAATAATCTTGCAGCTGAGATATTTGAAGTGCCACAAAAGAAAGTGAGGTCTAGGCCAAACTCTGTTGAAATGTCTGAAACTACCTGGCTTTGGGAAGTTTGTGAATGTGTTTGAAAGGATGGTTGCTGGAAATTGCACGGAGTGGCTGGTGAGACTAGATTGTTTAAGTAGTTCTCAATACTGTAATCTTTTTGATGGCTTTTTTTTTCCCTATAAATGCTAAAAAAGATTCTGTAGTGTTTTTCTAGCCTGTTGTTATTGCAGGTATGTTTTGAGTGGGTCGTTACTGTGATTTAACCAGTGAGGCTTGCAGGGCAGCCAAGGGATGCAGAAGCACCTCGTGGGTTTCTCTGAGTCCTTCAAGAGATGCTTTTGTGTTGCAGCTGCACGTGGCCTGTGCTAACGGGTACAAGAACGTTGCAGCTCTGATCCTGGAGCATGGGGCTGAGCTCAATGTGATGGATAATCAGTACTGGACACCTCTGCATTTAGCTGCCAAGTATGGACAGGTAAAGCATGATTCTTTTCACTTCTCTTTTCATTCTGGTAGTCTCCTGTACCAACAGCAAATAGTTTCAACTCAGGGAGGCTGTTCTGGTTGTAATGTGAAAAGTTGATGCGTTCTTGTACTAGAAGTGGCACCTCCAATGGCTGAGATGATTTGATAATAAATATTGTAAAGCTACCAACCCAATGCAGCTCATTAAAATCAATCTACCATGAACAGCAGTTTATCTCTAGCAAAAATTGTTTGCACTGATATTTGAAAGGGTGCCAGGATAAGCACCTTTGGCTGTTACTTTCTAATATTCTCCTGTCAAACTCTTATTTTTAACTTACTTTTTCTTCTGTGGGTATTTCTCTGAGTGAATGTCCAGGATTCATTTAACACAGCTTCAAAATTCAAAGTTTTCCAGTCACTGAATTGTGGAGAGGCTGCCATTGGTTGGGGATTTGGTAGCTATGCCTAGACATGACTTAAGCTGCTTAATCTCCAACCTTTTCACTTTTCCTTCATCTCACTCTCCCCAGACACACTCAGTGAGCCTTTGTTTTAGTCTGACCACTTCAGGAGAGCTCCCCACGGTTCTCTCTGACCCACCTCTTGGCTCACAAGCCACCACTTACCCACAGGTACCTTCCAAAAAACCCTGAGACACCCAAGCTCAGCCTCCCATGGTCCTGCTGCAGCTCCTGGAAAGCTCATCCCTCCCTATCTGTCCTCCACCAGGAGGGCTTGTACCTGCTCTGCTGTGGACACAGGGCTGAGCTTATTTCCCCTGTTTATTTGGTGTTAGTCATCTTGTGATGCCCAAATCTATCACCATCAGCCGTGCTTTTAAACAGAACCCACCATGGCAAAACGTTGTTGGTCCTAAACAGGACTCTGTTTACTTCTATGTATTTTTTTATTGTTCTAATAAATAGAAATAAAAATCCTCAGGGACTTCTGCTGAAGCATGAACTCCATAGTTAGAGAATCTAAATGCTCTTTCTGATCTCAGTGGAGACAATCCCATTCATTGAGCTGAATCTCTGGGCAGTGATTGAGGAGAACTGGGATTTTTGTTCATGTCTCTTTCTGATATCTCAGTTGCTTTTTCATATTCATATGAGTTACCCTGTGATGAAGGTGTTGAGACAAAAGAGGTGGGATGCAGCTGAGATTTTACTATCCCCTTAGTGATCTGAATTGTTTTGAGTCTATCACTGCAGATGATCCACATGTTAAGATTTAAGGAGTAGATTCTAAGCATGCCAAAATGTCTAATGAAAAGCAAAACAGACTTGCATACAGGTAGACAGATGTAATTCAGCTATTTATGCACATATATTATAATTCATCTGTCAGGCTGTCTTCTTCAGAAAGCTACATATGCAAAATGTTTTTCAGTTTGCAAAACCATTTAAGGATAAAATTCAGTATTTATATATTGCTTCATGTCCTGTTACTTGTTAAAATTACATACCTGTGCTTCCTTATTGCACATGTTCTCATTTTCATTTAGTGGCTTACAACCTCTTTTCAGACTTCAGAAAATAAATAGTATACTTTAGAGGAAGAAGATAGTAAAAATGTAGGAAAATCAATAATAAAAATAAATGTGTTTGAGGCTGGTTAGTTCTGGGACACAGATTTCTCCTGTTGAGATACCCTGTACCTATTCTTTTACAGGATAAGAAAGTGCAGGATATTTTCATAATGGATGAAGTCATTGATTTATATCTGTATACTCTGAAGTATACCCTCAATAATTCCTGGAAGACTAAATTTACAGAGAAATATTTTTCTGCAGAAATATACTGAATGAAGGTTTTGGTACCACTCTTCAAAAACCTGCCAATAACTCTTCAAAAGTTACAAAATACAGAACATTTATCTTCCCTTTGTACTGTTAATGGATAATACAGTTTGGACACACCTTATTATCATTCCAGATAATTTGTCATCCTTCTGTAAGAGTTAAATGTGGCTTTCATATGGATTCTAGGGGTAAGAAACAAGTTAATAATTTAAATTCCTTTATGAGAGGGATTTATTAGATATCAGGGAAATTGAATCCAGTAGCTAAGTCTCTGTGGTGGTTTTAAAAATTCCTTTCTTATCATGGTAATTTTGAAACATCTTTTAGTCTTAGTATGAATTCATGTGCCTAACATATTTATAATTCCATTTAGAGTAATTAATTATAGAAAAAGAGGAGCATTGCTACTATTTTAGTGGAAAGTAGTATGGCAGAGTCTCAGTCAGGACATGATTTTGATGCCCTGTTTTAAATGAAAACATATTTATGAGGCAATAGTTATTTTAGCCAAAAATATTCATGTTCCCTGAGTGATTAATTTAAATTCTAGACCCCATCCCTTACAGTTTCACCAGCTTGTAACACATTTGTGGCAGGTTTTTTGAAAAGTCTCACTTGGAAAACTCGTTACAGTGATAAATCTGTATGTTCTGCTAGAAGACTGTAAAAAAAATCTATTTGCTTTTAGTTTCATGTTGTTTTCAATACTTGAGAGGATTTCCTTCCCTCCAGGAACGTATCTGAACAGAAAAATGGCCTTTTCTTTCCTTGTAGCTTGTCTAATAAGTTTCAAAAAACCCCATTCTAAACCGTTTTTCCTTAGTGGTTTATTAGCCCTGCTGCTGCTATTCCTGCAGCCAAACCCCATCCAACAGATCATTTTATATTCCCTGAATTGTAAGGACTGATAGTTGTTTTATACACAGGAAAAATGACAAAATTCTTAGTAATTCAGATACATTTTTTCATTTGGAGAAGCTTCTTGCCTTAATTAAATGCAACTGGATTATTTATACAAATTACACATTTAGTTTTTGAACTCTTCTGTGTTCTACAACTTACATAAATATATTTTGAGTATTTTCTTATGGGAAAAAAAATTGAGTAGGAATATTCTTATGAAGAAACTGTTATATTGTTTTAGAGTGACATTCAGACCAAGTTGAAGGACTGGAGTTCTGTACATGTGGAGTTTTATGTTTGTAAATACACAAAATATTAAAAAGGAAGGCAAAAAACACACAAAATGGGGAAAAAAAGACCATGTTTTGCTCTTTGTAAGAGCATAACAATGATAGAAGTGGTACTAATTTACTTTACATGGGGAAAAAAAATAAATCTAAATATAGAGCAGGAAATTTGTAAGGAATGAAGACACTGCAAACTTCTTGTTTCAATTCTGATGTTGTAAATTAATACACAATCTAAATGGGTTACAGAAAGCTTATTGCTCCACCTTACACAGTAGCTTTCTGTGCTACAAATAATAATGGGAAAAAAATAAATCTACTGAAGTTTTAAATATAGAGCAGGAAATTTGTGAAGAATGAAGACACTGCAAGCTTCTTGTTTCAATTTTGATGTTGTAAATTAATACACAGTCTAAATGGATTACAGAAAGCTTATTGCTCCACCTTAGAAAAAAAATAAATCTAAATATAGAGCAGGAAATTTGTAAGGAATGAAGACACTGCAAACTTCTTGTTTCAATTCTGATGTTGTAAATTAATACACAATCTAAATGGGTTACAGAAAGCTTATTGCTCCACCTTA
>NW_008607893.1:0-10861 GCF_000691845.1 Merops nubicus
GGCCCGGGCGAGCGCGGGCTGAGGGAACCCCCTCAGAGATCCCCCCGCCACTGAGAAATCACTGGCATCAAGCTCCACCCAATGCAACTTAATTGGGAGTGTGATTCCCTTTGAAGCCTCAATAAATCAATAAATAGTGCGTGTTTCGTGGTAACCGGGAAGAAATCTTTTTATCCAGCCTTATAAGCGCCTGCCACATCCGCGCCTCACTGCAGACAGGATTGGGAGCACAAAAGGGGGGGTTTGGAAGGCTCTATTAAAAGAAAAAAAATCTCAGATCTACAACAGGGTGAATAAAAGGTTGAGTACTGGGTTTTTTATTAAATTCCTGGTTCAGCTTTAGAAGTTCTCTCTTTGTGACAGAAACATTTCTATGGGGATGTCTGTCCTCGAGGAGAGCGCTGGGGGGAAAATAAGTAAAACTCATGGGTTGAGATAAAGACAGTTTATCAGGACAGAAAAGGAAGGGAAAATAAGAATAATAAAATTACAACATACAAAACAAGTGATGTGCAATGCAATTAAAAAAAAATGCAATTGCTCTCCCACTGGTCGATGCCCTGAGCAGTGACCCTCAGCCAGTGTTGCCCCAGTTTCTATACTGGGCATGATGTCATGGAATGGATGGATGGAATATCCCTTTGGTCAGTTGGGGTCAGCTGTCCTGGCTTTATCTCCTCCCAGCTTCTCGTGCCCCCCTTCCTTCCCCCAGCCTCCTTACTGGTGGGGTGATATGAGAAGCTGGAAAGTCCTCGACTTAGTGTAAACACTGCTCAGCAACACCTAAAACATCAGCACATTATCAACATTATTCTCTCCTAAATCCAAACTACAGCACTCATGTCAGCTGGTAGGAAGCAAATTAACTCTATCCCAGCCAAAGCCAGGACACAGCCCTTGACTCAGTAATGAGCTGTTTATTCAGACACACACAAGCTGGCCAGACCTTGGGAGCCCACCAAATTTATCCCTGTGCTTCATGGCAGGATTTGGTTATGACTGACACTCCTGGTTGATGTTTCTCTAGAGATGCCCGGTGACAAAGTGTCTTTCAGTTCTTGGGTGCTTGCTCCACTGCCTCTCTATCCAATGCTGAAAGCTTCCCTGATATCAGACCTGAATTTTGCTTGTTATCTAGTCCCAGCCAACAGACTTGGTGAGCACGTGAAAGCCTTAACATGCTACATTTCTGCACGAGTCTTCCCTTGTTTCCTCACTGGTACTTTTCAGGCTCTGGCAGGATCCTCTGCTGTGCACTGGCTTCTCTTCCTCTGCTCCCCAGCCCTCTCTGGGGGTAGAGGTTTATCAGAGCTCTGCAGAGGAGACAGATTACTCTAGTCCCAGCCAACAGAGTTGGAGAGCACGTGAAAGCCTTAACATGCTACATTTCTGCACGAGTCTTCCCTTGTTTCCTCACTGGTACTTTTCAGGCTCTGGCAGGATCCTCTGCTGTGCACTGGCTTCTCTTCCTCTGCTCCCCAGCCCTCTCTGGGGGTAGAGGTTTATCAGAGCTCTGCAGAGGAGACAGATTACTTCATGGGTCTTGCAGAGGACACTTGCTTTTCATTGACCTGAGGTGCCTTTTTCACAAGGGCATGTCATTTATACTGTTAACTCCAGAGGCAGGACACCTGATGTTAATGCACAGGGCACCTGGTGGTGATCTCCTCCTTGGTTTTCACCCAGGGTTGACCAGGCCTTGAGAGAAAACCAAGAGGAAGGTCTTTCCTGCCTGGTTGTGGACATCATCCACATGTCAATCCTGATTGAGGGCTTGGGGTTTAGACCCCAGCACTTCACCAGCCCAATATTAAACCGTGTCTCTAAGCACCTTATCTACATGTCTTTTAAATACCTCCAGGGATGGGGACTCCACCACTGCCCTGGGCAGCCTGGGACAGGGCTTAACAACCCTTTCAGTGAAGAATTTTTAGCTTATGTCCAACCTAACCCTCCCCTGGTTCAACTTGAGGCTGTTTCCTCCTGTCCTGTTGCTTGTTCCTTGGGAGCAGAGCCCGACCCCCCCCTGGCTCCAGGCTCCTGTCAGGAGCTGTGCAGAGCCAGAAGGTCTCCCCTGAGCCTCCTTTGCTCCAGGCTCAGCACCCCCAGCTCCCTCAGCTGCTCCTCATAAGAGCTGTGCTCTGGACCCTTCCCCAGCTTTGCTGCCCTTCTCTGGACATGCTCCAGCACCTCAGTGTCTTTCTTGGGGAGAAGGGCCCAAAACTGACCCCAGGATTCAAGGTGCAGCCTCCCCAGTGCCGAGTACAGGGGTGTAATTACTCCCCTGCTCCTGCTGACCACACTATTTCTGATATATTATTTATGGGCAGTAACTGAAAATTGATGCCTAAATGCAGTTGAGAGTTTGTCCATATTGAACTGCACCCAATTCCCACCAATTTATCAAGAATTTTCTTCATTCTAGTCTTAGCCTCCAAAGCACTGACCTCTCCCAGCTCATGTCACCTGCACATTTAATAGGGTTCTCTACTTGCAGTCCAGGTTGTTAATGAATGAAAGTCATTAGCCTTCTTCTTGTCCTTCCTATAACTCCACTACATATAGCTCCACTTTCTGCAGGGTCTTCTCCAGGCCCTTGGATTGTTTTCTGCTGCTTTTGAGGCTGTGTTATCCAGCCCCATGGATCACTGCTCTCAGCTCAAGGCTAGACAGGTGCCCTTGCTCTGGTCCTGGTATCTCCTCAACGTATCACTGTTGTCCACATTTGCTGGACAAAACCTGCACAGTTTTCCAGCAACGTTTGGATTTGACTTTCTAGGGGAAGAACAACTTGGGATACCAGCAGTGGTCAGGAGATAGCTGGCTCTGGAGTATTTCTTAGCAGCCAGTCATTGACATCTCAGCTCTTGCAAAGTTAGTAGAGAATTATCAGACTATGGGATGTAATTAACCCTCAATAAATAAAAGAAAACCATTTCTGGGCTAAACTGTGTGTTCCATCCTGTGGTCAAATCTGTAGTTCCCTTTTTCAGTGCATGCTTGTGTAACTTATCAGCTGCCATCATCTGTGAAGTACCCATCACATTTGTGCTTGAAAGGCAGCAGTTATAAAAGAAACCCACAGCGAGATGACCCAGAGGAGGCTTGAACAAACAGAGCAGACTCTTCACAGAACTTTGGAGACTCCGCAGGTAACCTCCTGGGATATCTGTTGTGGTTTGGTTTTGTCTTGTTGTGTTTTGTTTGAGAACTGTGAAGGTCCCAATTTTCTAAGTGCCTTGCACTGGGAAATACATCTGGAATCTGCTTTGGGAGAGAGTGGGACATGTCAGCTATAATTATTACCTTTTGGAGGCTGTTTGCTATGGTCTGGAGCTCTACTGTCCTTTAAGAAGTATACATTATACAAAGGGAATATATCCTTTACCTTCTGCTTACTACTTTTATCATATATACTCAAAACAAAATATAATCAAGCCTTTTATTTGTCCTGAGAACTTCCTATATCCATTTCTCTGAGGAGCATAACACTCTTGGAGCTGCCAAGTTAACATCTTTCCTTGAGTACCCTTATTTTGATTCTCTTTTCAGTAGTTTCTCCCATGAAACACGCAGGTTTCACAGACCACAGAGTGTTCTTATAGATTGTGGTCTCATGCTATGGAGATGCCTCTCCTCAAAGATGTCTTTTCAGTCTTGGTCTGATATAGCAAGAAAAAGAAAAATAACATTTTTGAAAAGGAAGCAGGAAAAGATAAACTGAAAAGAAGAACAAGGATAATAAGTGAAAAGTAACCTGCACTGCAGTGACATTTTCTTATCCAGTTTCAAAGTGGTAAAGTGCTGCTCAGAAAATGTTAGATCTGTGTCTAACACGTGGGCATGATTTAGACAGCAAAAGGTGCCTTTGAAATGTTATCTTTAGGATCTTTTCAGGAGTATAGGGAAAAGAATGTGCCCAGGAAGACTCAGAATCCTTACTTTTTGAGGACAATGTAAAACTAAAAATAATCTATAGGTAGCCAAAACCTATAAAAAAACAAAAAGAGCCAAATTTTTCAGTTGTGCTGAATGCCAGAGCAGTCCTGAAAGCAGCATACTGACTTTAGTTAATGGGTGTGGACCCTAAGCAGCTGTAAAACGTGAGGCTTTTTGAATAGAGAGGTTATTAGTGTATTTAATCATCTCCTCAGGTCAATGAAATGATGTTTTCTGAAGCAGGAAAGAAAGCCTGGTGTTTGTAATTTGTAGAAAAGCATATTAAAAACGTGCAGGGCGGTCAAGGGAGAAAATCCAAAAGAAGAGACTTCTAGTGTAATAGGGACTAGTCTTGGAGGAGTTGTGTAGGCATAAATGTATGGTGTGAATCACAATTACCTGAGTGTTTGTGATTCACGTGCACTTTAGAACCAAATGTCTGCCCAAAATGTCTTTCAGTTCCCCAAGCTACCTAAAATCAAACCTCGACTCCCCGGGAGCCATCCCTCAGCACGCTCCAGAGGTTCAGTGGCCTCATGTGGCTTTTGGCTAGCAGAAGAGCAGAGCCACACCAAACCTGAACACAGATAATGAGTGGGCTTGGACATTAGGAAACAAACACTGTCTTGTAGGTCACTTTAATGAGCTCAGCATTGGGAGAAAGAGCCACTGCACAGCAGAAGTACTCCAGCTGTGATCCATTGGAGTGCTTCCCGTCCCTGGGTTATTTATTGGAGGTTCAGGGAGAACTGATGGGTTAAAGATGCTTTCTCTGCTCATTACCATCTGAAAATATTATGTTTTCCATACCAGCAATTGCTGTAGTGCCCCAGGGAAGCAGCACGATTGGGCTGGGAGAGTGTATTTCTCTTCAGCAAGAACATTTTGGAAAGCTTCTGTTCTGTATTTCCATGTTGTTTATATTAGGTTACACATGAATGATTACACACAGATTATTTTTTCCTCCCAGTAGTTCATGAAACAATCTATAGGAAGCAGAAGGTCATGCTGGTTTTAAGCATTAAAAATAGTCGTTCATTTAAATTAGAAACAAACAAAATAGTCTCTTTTACACCCAATAATTAACACTGGAGAATTAGCCTTGAGGTGAGCACTGAGACTGCTTCTTTCTCGAGCTTTATTGAAATAGAAACCAGAAAGTAATTTCCTCTAAGTAACCATTTTATAGATAGTGGCAGCTAAAATGATGGCTGTTTCTGTTGTTGGAGTACATGGCACTCTGCTGACAGCCAATATGCCTGAACCCAGCTCACTCCTCCCCGTGGAGACACACTGAATTCTGCTCTGAACAGCCACCTGTGACAGTGCTTGAAACCAGGAGCTTATTTCAACAAGGGCTCCCAAAAATCAACGGGAGCAAACTGAAATGTGGTTGGTGGTACTTCATCTCTTCACTATAAGATGCATTTTCCTGCAAAGTAAGGAGAAGAGCTGATCCTGTGCAAGGCAGCAGTTTCATTCCTTTGCCCACGTGGCTGTACCTTGCTGCATGGTTTGTGTGTTTAACTCTTGGGGTTGTTCATTCTCAGCCAGATGGTGCCAAGGCACACGTGCTGATCTGTGGCTGCTCTCAGAGGGTATGGCCAGCACGGGGAGAGCTCTTCTGATCCTCTGCTGGACAACACACTTGCTTCAGCCACACACACCTCGAGCTGCAGGAGGTAAGGCACTCCCTCTCCTCCACTGCTGTGTGGTGTTAGCACCAGTGGCTGACCCAGGTCCCTCTTTGTGTTGGTCCAATGCACTGTTCTACACATGAAAAAAACAGTCCCTGGCATCCCACGAGTACCAGAGCACAGATGACCAACCCCTCTGCTCGGAGGCCAGGCTGAGAGAGGGGGTTGCTCAGCTTGGAGAAGGCTCCAGGGAGACCTTTTGGTGGCCTTGCAGTACTTAAAGGACTCCCATAAGAAAGCTGGGGACAAGCTTTTGAGCAGGGCTTGTTGTGACAGGACAAGGGGTGATGGGTTTAAACTAAAAGAGGGAGATTTAGACTAGAGAGAAGGAAGAAATGAGCTGCACTGAGGGTGGTGAGCCCCTGGCCCAGGCTGCCCAGAGAGGTGGTCACTGCCCCATCCCTGGAACCATCCCAGGGGAGGTTGGCTGTTGCTCTGAGCACCCTGCTCTAGCTGGGGATGTCCCTGCTCCCTGCAGGGGGTTGGTCTGGATGAGCTTTAAAGGTCCCTTCCAACCCAACCCAGTCAATGATTCTGTAATTCTCTGGTTCCTGGGACAGTTCCTGTCTCAGATTACTCCCAGCCAATACCTGAGGACTCTTTTGCTTTGAGAGGGAAGAACTATAGGGCATGTAGACACAACTTGAGCCACACCACTTGCCCGCTGAGCTGGACAGCAATTGCTGGTTTAATCCAGCCAGAGCAAAGGCATTATTCCAGATAGCAATTTACATCTAGGGCAAACCTGCAATTAGCTGCAGAATCCTAGTGTATCACCAACCCTAATGGTGACGTTGTTTGTGGGCATCTCAACACCTTCAGGGAAGCAGAGTGGTTCAGGGTTGGGGTTTGTGTTGGTCTGTAAGGTTCAGGGTGGTTTGTGTCAGGGTTTTCTGAGCCTTCATGGGTCAGTTTTCCTAATGCAAGGTGCATGCTTGAAAATTGAACTCGTGAGCATCAAAGGTTGAAGTCATGGGAGAAGAAAAGTGGGGACTGGTGTCCCTCTGCCCCTCTGCTGTCTTGGAGATATTCATAAAGGGATGACAGGCTTTGAAGAACTCTAGAAATGGACTGGAGTAGATTGATTATTTCATTGCCTTGCTATTTATATCCTAACATTTCCCCCAGCATGAGATCTTCCCAATTTCCATACGAGCTCCAGGAATCCCTCGTGCCCTGTCGTTTTAAATTATCATTCCCATCCTTCTATGTTTTCTTCCATTTGTGCTTAATTCCTCTGTTCATCATGTTGTTCCTTCTCTCACATATAACTTCTTGTGGCTGTCAGCCTTCTCTTCCAAACCCTCCACGTTACACTCTTTGTAAGCTTATGTGGGTGAGAATCAGCCCCATTTCAGTGCAGATGTACCTGTAAGGTTCTAGTTGGAACAAATGAACCTAAGTAACAAGCCCAATGTCATTCATTGTGATTTTCAAGTTGAAACTGATGTAAAAAAATTCATATTTTAAGTAAACTCTTATTTTATGAAGTTTTTATTTAAAGATTTTTTTTTTTTTAAATATCAGAAAAGTTTGTAAGAAGCTGTTGGGAGAATATAGAATCATAGAATTGATTTTGTTGGAAAAGACCTTTAAGGACATTGAGTGCAGTCCTTAACCCAGCACTGCCAAGTCCACCTCTAACCCATGTCCCTCACACCACATCTCCATGCCCTGGAAACCCCTCCAGGGGTGGGGACTCCACCACTGCCCTGGGCAGCCTGGCACAGCCCTGGGCAACCCTTTCAGGGAAGAAATTTTTCCCAATATCCAACCTAAACTTCCCTGGCACAACTTGAGGCTGTTTCCTCTTGTCCTGTCCCTTGTTCCTTGGGAGCAGAGCCTGACCCCCACCTGGCTCCAGCCTCCTGTCACAGAGCTGTGGACAGTGAGGTCTCCCTGAGCCTCCTCTGCTCCAGGCTAAACACCTCCACTTAATATTGAAATGAAATTATTTGCTTGTATTGCTCATTGCCTGCAAACAGCTGTTGCTCTAAACAATTCCCTGGATTAGGGGGTTGTGAATAACTGTCTTTTCTCCCTCACAGTTCAGGTTTTCCCTCCTGTCAACTTCACCCTTACAGTCCCTGCATTAGCACAAGTGCTGTTACACTGGCAACCACCCCCTCAGCAAGAACAAAAAAACTACACTGTTAGATACGAGGTGAAAATCCTGAGCCCTGTGCCTGAAGAGGTAAGACAAAAGTCCAGGATCTTAGGAAGGTTAAATTCCTGTGGATTTAAACGTGTTGCAGGGTGCAGTAGGTGTGATACAGCTCTTGAACAACTGACATATGGAGTCATTTATTCTCTTGTATCATAATCAAATCCTTTGTGCACCAGAGGGGTTCCCTTTCAGCTGGGACAAGGGTTAGCCTGGGAACTGGCAGTCTCTGCAGCATTCATCCCGGGGGGGAAGCTGGAGACTGGTTTTAGGTGATGCTGCTCCCCATTCAAGTCACAATTCCCATTAATACCAGGGCACCATTAAAATATCAGACCACGTTCTACCACAGCTGTATGCCACAGAGAAATTTTTGGTAAGATAAGGGTCCTGCTGTCTGAAATGAGAACCTTTGTGTGTAAATGTGTGCTCCCTACCTTTATACACTTACTGCCACCAGCTAAGCTAGCTGCCTGGCTCACCTCTGTGCCAAGACTCAACCAGGCTTTGCAGGCCCTTTAATTTGGCTTCCATCACACACGATGCTTACTTCATTCTTTATTTTGTTTTTAATTTCAAGTATGACACCAAGAGGACTCAGAGCACCCGAACTGCTGCGCTGCACGACGGCTTCTCAGCGTGCATTCGGACCTTGCTTCTCCACAGTCACCTCCAGGTGAGCAGTGACTGGGTGAAGCAAGAGCTCCCACCTCTGCCAGGTAAGAAGAAAGGCAGGGGAGGTCTGAATTTTGTGTTCTGTGGACTAGACAGCAAAAGGTGACAGGTTAAATACTTGAAAATTACAGCGTTTTCCCCTCTGCCTGCTACATTAATCTTACAATAGGATTCAGTCCAGGCCTTTCTCTACTGCTCTGCAGCCTGGAGTACAAACTGCAGGTGCAGAACATGGATAACCCATATAAAATTTGCTAAAAATCCTTTTCTAAGTCTAACATAACCTACTTTCAGACACTCCAGGCTGTTAAAAGCTCGTGCTGCCTTGGTGTACATGAAATCTGTAATGGTCCTCTGTACATCTGTAACGTCATCCATAACTGTGTGGCAAGGAGGAGAACTGGCTACAACACACATAGATCTAATGGACCAAAGGCTGTAATCAATGTGGATTTTATTAGGACTTCTGTAATATGATTTTTCTTTCTGCTTTATGATTCCTTGGCTCTCTAGGTGCTCCAGAGACGTCTGTCACTAATCTGTCCTGTGTTACTCGCCTCAGCATTTCTAGCACTGTTTCTCTCCATTGCACTTGGCTTCCTGGCCAAAGGGCACCAGAAGACACCAAGTACTTTCTATTTTACAGGTTGGTGTTTCCTCCTCTTTCAGTCAGCTGTGAATTTCTTTAAGGGTATCATGTCTCACAAGTATTTTAATCCAGGTATGAGGCGTACACTGAAGAATGCCAGGATTATACCAAAGACAAGTGGAACAGGAACACTGAGTGCAGCTTTCCCATCACTCACATTGATGCAGAAGAGGTTGACAATGTCATTGTAATCCACGTTAATGGGTCCAGCAAGTATGCTGCAATCAAGCCTTTTCAGCAGTTATTTAACCAAAATGCCATTGGTGAGTAGAAATGCATTGGAAATGGAAAAGTAAAAATATCTAGGAGGATTGTCAGAAGATTTGTGGGAGAATATTACTGGACTGAATGTTTTTTGATGTAGGTCAAAGGATGTGCTGGGTTTGCATAGATTTAATGACACTGGAAGAGATTATAAGGCAGAAATGGATGGTTTTAACTAACTTGGATTTGAATATTATAAAATGGCAAAAATAAAAGGCTAGAAAACACAATTAGCTGTTCTGTTTGCTAGCAAGGCATTATTTTCAATATTCATTTTTCAATTGGTTTAGTCAATATACCTTCAAATGCAGTTTTTTGCTGCCTTTTATTTTAAAGCCTTTCTTTAAAAGGAAAAGACACATGATGTTCAAAGATAATTATTTCCTTTCAAATAAAGGCATCAGGCTGTTGAATAAAAGGTAGTATCAGCCAGGACTGTCTATCATCTTTCATCTATCCAAATAATTTATTTTCCTTCATTAGTTCCTGCCTTTCATTTTTTTTATAAACAGATAACATTTCTCTTTTTCATGGCTTCACTAAGATAAAACAGTTGACATAAATTCTTCTTAGAAATCCTCATAACAGCTGCTGATCCATGCAGTTAAGTTTTTTTCCAGTTTTCAGGAACTTTCCTGGCTACATGTGTTTTTTTCCCCAAAAAAAGAAGTTTTTCTAACAGTTCTATCATTAATTTCATGCCTTTGTGAAAATTAATGTAATAGTTCTGCCTCCCCCAGCCCCATAATCTATTTTTTCAAACTTTGAAGTGGTTTTAAAAACTGTTTCCCTTAACTATTTTCTGCAATATAGTTATTCCTCCTAAATCCTTATCTTTTCTGTCCAAAATGTGAAATAAATTCAAGGATTATAGGTTCTACTTGGAAACACTATCAGGTTATAAAATGCTCCAATTGTCAGTATTGAAACATTGCTCTATAAATAACTTACCAGTGCAGTTTTCTTTTTTTATTTGTAGAGAAAGTGAATGTTCCCAGAAATGTCACTGTATTCTTAGAGCAAAATGATCTCCTGGCCACATGGGAGAAGCCAATTTCTCCTTTCCCTAAAGAGTGTTTTGAATATGAATTTTACCTCTTCAACATGAAGTCAGGGAACAAGCAGGTAATTGCTTCTCTGTTGCCCAAATATTACACAACATTCCTGTCTCTGAGCTGAGTCTCCTACATAGCTGCAATTTGCCTTTATGCAACCTAGTGAAAAAGTCTTTCTGTTCCTGGCCATACTACAAATTTTACAACATTTAAAATAAAATCTGCTATTAGTACATTTTTGAAGCTATGAAGCTATTTTGGTGAAGCTTGTGTCCCATTTCTGGGGACTTTTTCTGGACATCATGTGTGGATTTTAAAACATTTAAAATAAAACTTGCTATTAGTACATTTTTGAAGCTATGGGCTTTTGGTGAAGCTTGTGTCCCATTTGTGGGGACTTTTTCTGGACATCATGTGT
>NW_008607894.1:0-31477 GCF_000691845.1 Merops nubicus
GCATCATCACCGCGTTCATCCCGTTGGCCATGGAGAAGGACTTCAGGTGGCTCTTGATGGTGACGGGCAAGGGCAGCTTGTCGATGAGGTGCACCGGGGTGCAGGAGACGATGGCTCGGCAGCACAGGTCCTGCAGGCTGAACACTGGGGGGAGGAAAGAAGGGACAGTCAAGGGCCAGGGCATCTCCAGGGCTGCCTTCTCCCCACAGCCACTCCTCAGGCTGCGCAATTCCAGCTCCTCCGGGGAGAGAAACTTAAAATAACTGTGTAGGAGCCTTGAACGGGGAGAGGATTAGTTAGGACAAAAGCTTAGGAAACCCCAGGTAAGCTCTGACTCGGAGGTTAGTGCTCTGCGAGACCAGCTCTGGCATCAACAAAGGGCTGAGGCATCACCACCTCCTCTCTCTGCACCGTGGCACCCAGAAGGACATGCCCAGGGAAGGAGGCAGCGGGGCAGCGAGCCCCAAAGCAGGACAGCCTCAGCTGGGACCCACCACTGCCTCTCTGCAGAGTGCCTGCAGCAACACACATCCCACCGAGCCAGAAGACGACTCTGCCCTTGCAGGCTTCCGAGGCTCTTGGCTCGGTGCACATGGCGTGAACCTGCTTTGGAAGGTCTCTCTGGAGGAGATGTCCCAGCGAGCGGCCACACGAGGGCACGCGTTCCCCTCCAGCCTGCCAGAGTCCCGGCTGCTGCTCCCTGCGGCAGCCCTGCCCCTGCAGAGCCTCAGGAGAGCTCTGCCAGCGCAGCCCGGATCCTGCTCACCACCCTCCCCACGCTGGAGCCGCCGCAGGGCAGCCCCGCCGGGGGCAGGAGCCCAAGCAGGCAATTTGGTGACCGGTGCTGGCAAACGGGACCCTCCCTCCCTCGGGAGCAGGATCCCTGTGAAGGCAGGAGTGTGAATCTGCTGCTCAGCCTGCTGCTGGGACACACTGTCACCTCCAGCCAGGAACGTGGGACCTGAGACTGTTGTGCTTCACAAGCGACAGGCTGAGAGGTGACGTGGAGCCTGCTGGGGGTCTGCCCTGCTGCAGCACGTGTGCCTGGAGATACCAGCCCCGGGTCACCAGCAGGGCTCTCACATAGTCCCCTGCAGCCCCTTGGGCTCGCTCAGCTTCCATGACCCTCCAAAACAGGAGGCTCAGACAAGGGTGAGGACAGAGGTGCTCACACTTGGGTTCATCCCACACAGCCTGAACTACTTTCAAGCTGTGAACTTGAACTGCCCTCAGCCTCACCCACAGCGAGCAGAGCTGCAGCACAGGCAGCTGCTTGTGGTTCAGCTTCAGCGGGTCTGACCTGAGGCACTTCCCCATGTCAGGGGCTTCCAGATCCCACAGCTACTGCCAAACACACCTCCCAGCGGGGCCGTCAGCCCTGTGCCCCCCTTGCAGCCCGGCAGCATCTCCCCCACCACTGACCTCTGTTGGGTCTCCAGATCTTCTCCATGCCGTGGCGCATGAGGACGATGCGGGAGAGCTCCGTGAAGGACTCGATGACGTTGAAGTTGCAGAGGGGGCTCACCTCGAAGAAGGTCATGCAGTTCTTCTCCGCGTAGGCCCGCGCCTGCTCCGTGGGCACCTGCCTCTTGAAGGCCAGGTGGAGCCTGTTGCCCACCAGGATCCGAGGGACGCCTGGGGCGTGCTGGAAAGAGGAAAGAAGTGGAGAAATCTGCCTTGGCTTCTTTGTGGATTGCCATCGTCCCCTCTCCATACTCTTGTCCCTCTGTCGGAGGTGGCACTTCAGGGTGATACCTCCCCAGAGTTTTGCTCTACATAGAATCATTAGAAGGATTTGAGATCATGGAGTTCAACCATCCCCCAGCCCTGCCAGGTCCCCACTGCCCTGTGTCCCTCACCCCACATCTCCACAGCTTGGAAACCCCTCCAGGGGTGAGGACTCCACCAGTGCCCTGGGCAGCCTGAGCCAGGCCCTGACAACCTTTTCAGGGAATAAATTATTCCTCAGGTCCAACCTAAAGCTCCCCTGGTACAACTTGTGTTCCTCTGTCCAACTTACCTCATCTATTTCCTTTATCCACCTGTCTATCCCATCGAAGGACCAGCGATTAGTGATGTCATACACCAAGAGAATTCCCTGGTGGAAGAAAATCAGGAGCAATCAGGACGTTTCATAGTAGGGGAACTGAAAGGGAGACCACCTCCACGTGCAGAACCCAAAAGGCTGAAGGACAGGACATTGCTCCAGCAGCACTGCCCATGGGCTTGACAGGGCAAAAATGGAGACAAGTCTGTATGAACTCAGTCCTGGATTACTAGGGAAGGTTTTACTCCTGTTTTGGCTTGAACATTCCCTCAAACCATTTCTAAAGGAGGAGGATCTGCCTTGGAGACTGTATCTAGGAGCACATCACACCCTCCTCCTGTCACAAATTGGGTACAAAGGCACTGAGGCAGGAACTTCTCCTGTTCCCCTCAGGAAGAGCTGCTGGCAGCAGCACAGGACACAGCAGCACAGCACACCCACCTTCAGCACGTTCTCCCTCCCCAGAACCTGCCTCTCTTGTCACCCCTTGGCTGGCAGGGAGCACGTGGAGTGCTGCCCACAGGAGGGCAGCCCCTCTGCAGGGCTGAGGTCTCCTGACCAGGACCCCCATTGGTGCCACTGTGGTGCTGTGTGGCTGTGCTGGCAGAGCAGGGCCACGCTGGCAAACCTCAGAGGGCCAGAGCAAGGGTCCTGCTGTAGGGCCTTCCCCTCAGCCCTTCCTCATACAAAAACAAAGGTTGGAAAAGGCCTCAAGATCATCAGTTGCAACCATCAACCCAACGCTCCCATGGCCACTAAACCGTGTCCCCAAGTGCCACATCCATGTGTTTTCTGACCCCCTCCAGGGCTGGTGACTCCAGCACCTCCCTGGGCAGCCTGGGTCAGTGCCTCACTGTTCTTTCAGTAAATAAAGTTTTCCTAAGATCCAATCAAAACCTCCCCCGGTGCAACTTCAGCCCATTGCCTCTCATCCTATTGCTGGTTACCTGGGAGCAGAGCCTGACCCCCCCTGCACTCCAGGTTCCTGTCAGGGAGCTGTAGAGAACCAGAAGTTCTCCCCTCAGCCTCCTCTCCTCCAGGCTCAACACCCCCAGGTCCCTCAGCCACTCCTCACAAGCCATGTTCCCCAGACTCCTCCCCAGCTTCGTTGCCCTTCTCTGGACCTGCTCCAGCCTCTTGAGGTCTTTCTTATCCTGTGGTGCCCAAACCTGACCCCAGCACTTTGTACTTTCCTCTGGAAGCAGAGGTACCCACAGCATCCACAGGCCCACATCCATCTCCCCTGCACACCTCCCACACCCTGCATCCATGGAGCAGCACCTTGGAGAGTCTCCACCCTCACCCTGTGCCCAGCCAGCAGGACTCAGGCCCATGACCAGACTCAGGCCAGCACTCAGGTCTGCAGCAGCTCCTACAGGTGAGCTTTTCTTGCAGCCCAGTATTTCTGAGGACAGACAGAAGGAAAGCAGGCTGAGCACGGCCCTGCAGGCACACAAGCCAAGACATCAGGAGCTGCTTCTTGGCACAGGCAGCATTCAGAGACTTCTCCTCAGCAGCAGCTTTTCTGCAACTCTCCTGTTATTTTTCTGACTTCTTGTCACTCTCTTCTTTGCCATCAAGGACATTTCAAGGGACAGCAGGCACTTGAGGGTTACCTGGCAGGACTGCAGTTGAAGATGCCCTGAAATGGGAACTCTGGAGGAACAGATGATCTCATGGGGAGAGAGGAGGCAGCTCAGCTGGGAACGTGGAGCTGGATGAAAGGCAACCTAGCAGCAGTTACACTAAGCCAGGGGCACAACCAACCAGCCCAAGCTTGGCTCCAGGGTAACAGATCATTCAGCAGCGAGCTCAGCAGAACCAGTCTTCTCCAAACCAGGGGTGTCCTCCAGGAACTGCTGCCCCTGCAGCAAGTCACCAGGGCAAGCAAAGGAGATCTCAGCTGGCAAAGGAAAGTCTCAGCTGGCAGCCTAGTCCTCCCTAGGAGCACAGCACAGCGAAGGAGGGAGCTGACCAACTGCCCAGCATCTGTCCTGGTGCAAGAGACCATCAAGCACCCCCAGGGACCAGTGGAGCTGCTCCTTTATTCACTGAAATGGCAGATCCACTCCCCAGCTGGGAAACACAAACTCCTCAGTGCTCCTGAAGAACAGCTTTACAATATTTGTGGCTGCCAAAATCCATCATGAACTGGGAGAAGCCTGTACAGAAAACATGTAGGTGATACAGAATCATGGAAGAGATTGGTTGGAAGAGACCTTTGAGGTCATTGAGTCCAGCTGGTCCCCCAGCACTGCCAGGTCCCCACTGCCTCGTGTCCCTCACACCACATCTCCACGGCTTGGAAACCCCTCCAGGGGTGGGGACTCCACCACTGCCCTGGACCAGGACTTGACAATCCCTTCAGGGAAGAAATTTTTCAAGATTACCTCAAGTGTATGAAACAATCACCCTCAGCTTGAGACGTGGAGCACACGGGAATGAACAACGCCGGGTCCTCTGAGGACAGAGACACCTGAATCCTCCTCACAAAGTCACACCTTGAGCCTGCTGGAAGAGCTGCCCTCCTCTGAGCATGCAGGGTGTGCTTCAACCTTGTTCCTCTCTCCCTCACAGCTCTTTCAGGACAAGCACCTCTCCCAGAGTCTGCTCATTTTTATCATTTTTAAGAGTCTTGATCAGCAAAATTCCTGAGCTATATCCTCAGCCCCTCTGCACAGCTCTCCCCCCCTGGGCAGCTGCTCTCCAGGGAAAGTTTGTGTTTTCTGCTCTCCCTTGCCCTCCACCATCTGTTCATCTGCATTTGTACCCTTTGCAGAAAGGCTCAAACACACCAGAGAGGAAGGGAAGAGGGTACCCAAGGCAAGTCGTGCCTGCTGGGTTGGTTTTCACATCTGACAGCCCAACACAAAGAGTAAGCCCTTCAAAATTTGGGTTCAAGGTTGTTCCAAGGGACGTGACAATGAGTTTTTTATAGTTGTAGAGTATTTGTGGAGCACAGACATCTTCACTCTCCTCCAAGGAAAGTCTGGAGCTCATGACTGGAGTCCACAGTTTTTGCAGTGTCACTTCTAGACCAGTCAAACCCCTTCACACTCAGGGAGAATCAGAGGGTGCTTTTGTTTTGGAGGAGCAGAGAGTCAGTTTCTCTAGGCTTAGACAGGAAAAAACTAAGAAAGAAGTAATGAATTTCTGGAAGTAAAAAATTCCACAAAACCAATGATACTTTTCAAGAACTCAACCAAGAAACACCCACTGCCAGGGCACAGCACATTTTAAGTGCATTTTGAAAAAGAAAACAGAGACTCTGAGCTTTCTTTCCATTTTTGTTGCATTTGTTTTGTCTTTTAGCTTCCAAGGCCGTACGTGTGAATGAACGAGAGTCAGGAAATAACAAAGCAAAAAGTTTGATGATCCCTTTCCAAGACAAACTGCCAGCAAGTTAAATAAAGTCTACTTATTTTATTTCTGGATTGACAAGTTCCTTTAGCCAAGAGAAACAGACCCAAGACCTAGTTTGTGAAGACTGCTTCTGCCAGAAATATGCTCTAGGTTTTTAAGCTTGCTGGCAGCTGCCACCTGGATCTTCTTTAAATAGGAATGAGGATAAAACATCAGCAAAAAGGCAGCCCTGAGTCCTCAGGAGCAGGGTGGAAGGTCAGGACCACGACGTCTGCACGCCAGAGCCAGCACACTGGCTGCCAGCTTCCCCCCCAGGTCACCACACAGCTCCAGGCACGAGTTCAGACTGGCCAGAAAAGCTTCCCAAAGGTCAGAAGACACCAAGGCTGAGCTGTCTAAACGCCTTGCTTCTGTCCTCATCCTCCTCAGCAGGGGTATTAAGCCTGGTTTTACTTTAACTCAACAGAAGATGGAGGAAGCAGCTTAAAAACCTCTGGCCAGCTCGTGGTGCTGCCAGATGATAACCTCATATTTCTTCCAAGCAGCACTGGGATGCTCCAGGTCCCACCTTTCTCCAGCACAGATCCCAAGCACACTCCTGTCATTACTCTTCTCTGCCCTAGGGAGAACAGCACACAGACACAGAGCTGGCTCCAGCTCTGCAGACACTTCCAAGTAAAGAGCTGTCAGCATTTTCTTTTTTTCTTAATGTAAAAAGTCTCCTTTGGAATAATGTGCCCAGAATTTTAATTTACTCAACTAGAAGAACAAACAGCTTCCCATTTGCAGCCTAAACTGCTCTCTGAGTGCCTAGATGGCTGTCAGCACCTTCCTATCTCCATACCTCTCAATTTTTGGTTTCACAGAACATCCCTGCAAGCACCACAAACCCCAGGTTCCCACAGCAGGGAGTGAACAAGCTGCACACACAGGTTCTCAGATCCAGACTACTCTGGAGCCCTCACCAGCCCTACAACAGCCTTTCTTCTTTTCCTCCTTAACCTGCCTACAGGCTTCTGGGGGGGGTAGAAGACTGGACTGGCCCCAGACTCATCTCAGGTCTTTCCAAGGCTTGGTTTTCAGGGTTCATTCCCATTTTCTGTGTTTGTTCCACCCTGCTGGGACGGGCAGGACCCAAGCTCACCAGTGACAGCGATTTCCACATGAGTCTGTGGTGTAGTGAGCAAGGCAAACAGAGATCACCCCTTATTGTATCCAGCAGCACACATGGACACTGACTCTGCCAAAACCCAAACTTGTTTTCAGCAGCAGCTTACACAAATATCTGTCCACAGAACCGAGGCAGGGGGGGAAATACCATCACTGCCTGCTGGCTGCAGGTTCTGAGCAGGCTTATAAGCAGTGAGACTTTAAAGGGGAGAGAGAAGCAGTGTGCTGGCTCAGCACAAAGCAGACTTCTCCAAAATGCCTTCCCAGGTGCTCCAGGAGCTGGATCTCCAGCACGAGTACTCAAGAACAGGGCTGGGAGGATGCAAGTGCTCGTGGGACTGCCAGAGACCTCAGCCCAGTGCAGGGTGGCCAGGAAAGTGTCACTCGCTGGTATTCTCCACTGATGGAAAAAAGCCCTTGCTGAAGAAGCCTGGAAGACCCTCCCAGCCTGGATTTCTCTGGCCCACAGGACAAAGTAAGCCATAAACAAAAGATCCAGCACTGACAGCAACCAGAACACTTTGTCTCTCCTGCCTGCTCTGTCAGGGCTACGTGTGGTCACAGCTTTCCAGCTGGCACTTTGGCCCTTGGCTCATGGGCAACTACATCCTGCTGCCAAACCATTTCCCAACAGCATAACACACTGTGTGTGTGTGTGTGTGTGTGTTATTTTTCACTGAGCTTTTGATAAACATCTTGGGAGGCAGGATGGGCTCCTCCAGCAGCTGGACAATACCATCAAAACAACCTGAGGCAAGTATGTGCAGCAACAAAGAAAGCCACACGGTAGAGCAGAGCCTACATCTCGGAGTCTGCTGAGCTGCCCAAAAAAGCCACCAGCTCCCTGCAGACTAAGAAGCCCTGACCAGGATAAACAGTACCTTCTGCCCATGCAGAACCCAACAACAACATTATTCTGCTAGGGCTGCAGCTCTGCTCCAAGGTGGGAGCATTTGTCAGCGTTGATGGTGGCTTCCTGTAGATGGTCTGACACTCTTCACGAAGGACCTTCCGTGTCAGGCTGTCTGGGAAGAGCTGGCAAGCTGCTCTCCCAGAAATGGCTTAAATCACTGGAACATGAAGACATCAGGAATGATACTGGCACTGCCCCTTCCTTGCTAGATCAGAAAGCACCACCACAACCCTTTTTCTCCCCTCCGTGATGTCTCCTGGAAGAGGCTGGATTGGCTCACAGCAGCCAGAGGAGCCTGAGATCAGCGTGCCAGCTCTGCTTTGGTATGACTGAGACCTTACAACCAAGCAGAAAAAGCCAAAGAGCAGAAGTTAAGAGTGAAACAAGAGATTTCTGAAGCACCTTTAAGCAGCACTAAATGCCCTTCACCACAGGCCATGCTGCAACAGTACAAAAATCCTCCTGCAATACAGCAAGCTCCAGACTCAGCTTCTTCTGCACGTCACAACACTACTGGGTTTCCATCTTTACTCTCCCCCAGCCCTGCAGCTACCAAGATGTGGCCTGCACATTCTCCATGCCCCACCAGTGCCTAGAAATCAGTTCTCTACTACCCAAGACACAATTGCTCTTCTTCTGCCCCAAAGTGAGACTCTGAAATGATGCGGTCAGGACCTGCTGGCCCAACAGACCCTAAGAGGGAAGGGGTGGGATGAGGGAAGCAGCTGTGATAGGACAGGGGAAACTCAAACCCCAGGGAAGCAAGAAGAAAAGAGAAGGGGGGTCCCAGGCCCACCAGTATGCCATGAACCTCCACCTTGAGCCAAGGAGCTCACGGCAGCTGCTGAAATCCTGAGGCAAACACGTCTGGTTTGCCTGGACTGAAAGAAGGGACTGGTCCTTGTCTGAGGACAACTCAGCAAGGACAGTGAAGCTGTTTTACTTTAGATGTTTTGAAGAGGAAGAAGTTCCTCTTGAACCTGAAAGCCACATGGTTGTGCACCCAGGCAAGTGGTGTGGAGTCTACACTGGGGAAGGCATCAGGGTGCTCAGGAAACATCCTTCCACTGGGGAGGGACTGGTCTGCAGTCCAGACTCTGAAAGCATGAGCCTGTGCTGGGGGGAAAAGGAAAACTCCCAAGAAGGTCTGCTCCCTATTTGGAGACTGTTTTTCTACTTTGCAGCCTCTCCAGGGTTTACTTCAGAAGCTTTGATTCCTATCACTACACTTTAGAAACAACAAGGTGTGTGGAGGGGGGTCAGCTGTGTGTCCCTTGCTTGAAGGCCCTTTTCATACCA
The DNA here is from genome assembly GCF_000691845.1 of Merops nubicus. Taxonomy (NCBI): domain Eukaryota; kingdom Metazoa; phylum Chordata; class Aves; order Coraciiformes; family Meropidae; genus Merops; species Merops nubicus. The sequence continues at coordinate 8,793 of NW_008607894.1, forward strand.
AAGGTTCTCTTCAGCCCTGGCTGTTGAGACAGACTCGCCCTGTTCTCAGCCACTCCTGTACAGCTGCCAGCCTCCTGCTCTCCCAGCTCACCTGCCCAAGTCCTCTCTGGAAACTCCTTCCCCTCGTGCTCCTTACGGGAAGCTCAGTTCAGAGCCTCAGCCCTCTGCTCGGTGAGAACCTTCTGCTCCTTTTCAGTGTGAAGGTGCTCGTGTGAAGGCCAGTGCACACTCAGCCTCGTGGGGTGTTCTTGTACAAACACCACACTGCACTTCAAACAGAGCTTCTCCCACCCCGGCACCTCCCTTCTCCACCGTATTTGTTCTTCCCAGGCTTTTGGCTGGCTAGGTTAAAAAAAGTCATTTCTCTTGCTTCCAACTGGATTTGCAGCAGCAGAAGTCATGAAGCCTGAGGCCAGCAGAGTGGAGAGCAGGCAGCTGAAGGGAGGCAGTCAGGACAGCAGGCAGCACTGACCACATCTTGAAGAAATAAGACAAGTCGGGAGCGTTTTAGTTCTTTTCCCCCAAGACCACACTGGGTTGAGTTGTCTCTATGCTCATGCTGTGCCAGAAGTTAGCTTCTGCAGACTGAAAATAGCTGGAGGTGTTGAGCCCACTCTTGCAGTCACACAGGCATTTGTTATTCCAAACAAACCCTCCTTTTGCTCTGCTTAACCATGTAGAGTTTAAATTAAGCTACTTCCCTCTCCCCTTGAAAGATGTGGTGAGTTATTTAAGGGAGACAATATTTGTGTTCCTCCTAAACAGGAACACTGTTTTATCACCACATGGGAGCCAATCCCTCCATGTTGAACCCAATCTCAGTTTTACTCCAAGCCACCTGGAGAAGACTGTACCAGGACTCTGGTCATGAGCCTTCAAGAGGCACCCACTGTGCTCACCTCACAGACACCTTCCGAGGGCACTGGAGATACCTCCCTGGGGAACTACCCCTCTTCCTCCAGGGCAGGGGTGCTCTTTAGGGCTGTTTTGATGGTTTCAAGGGTAAGGGTTGACTATTTAGGCAGATCAGGACTAAGGCATCACAACAGCACTTTGGAAAAGCTGTTTGTTGCACAAGCAGAACAGAGGCTTTGAGGGCAGGCACAAGCTCCACCCTACACCTTGCTGGGCAAGTGAGCTCCATACCCCAGCCTCCAGCAATAAAGCATCCACATGAAAGCTCCTTCTGCCTGGCTGATGAGGTTTCTTCCAAAGGTCTCACAGAGAGATGATTCCTTGGGAGGAGTAAGTAGATGAGATAGACAAAGTGAGCCTGGCAAATGTTCAGGTGAGAGCTCCTAAAGCAACAGTGATAAATACAGCAGAAGGGCAAGACATTGCCTGCAAAGCAAAGAGGGTCAGGAACTTCATTTGGAGGAAGGAAGATAAAAACAATCTAGTTCAAGCTTGAAGGTCAGCCAGAGACACAACACCTCATGGCATGCAGTGTCAGGTGTAGTGTCCAGGGAAGCCAGGCTGCAGGGACCCCACAGAGGCCCCATGCAACTGCCTCCCAGCTCCACTGCAGTTCCTACACCTTACAGAATCCCAGAATCCCAGCACTGGGGGGTGGGACCTCTGGAGATCACCTCATCCAACCCCCCTGCTCCAGCAGCTCACCCACAGCAGGGTGCCCAGGATCACAGACAGGTGGGTTTGGAATCTCTCCAAACTCTGGGCAGCCTGCTCCAGGCTCTGCCCCCCTCACAGCAGAGAAGTTTCTCCTTCTGTTCAGGTGGAACTGGCAGCTGCAGCTACAAGTTCTGGCATGTGGGTGCAGCCCTGCAGGGAGACAGCACTTGCTCTGAGGAGCTCACAGTCTACACCTAGGGGAGAAGTCTCCTGTACAGCAGTTTGGAGAAGCAGGTCATGCTGCAGACAGGGCTGAATGCTCTCGAACGATGTTTCTAGGAGCTGGGAAACCTGTTGCTTTCTAGTCCCAGTTTGACCTGGATGTCTGACACAGCAAGGGCTCAGGGAAAGAATGATCAAAGCTCAGTTAGGCGGTCATCAGAAAACCACAGTGAGTGCCTCTGCGTGTGTAACTGCTAAGGGAAGTGATGTGGTCTTGAGCCCACGGATTATGCCAGGATTGGAGCTGTAGGTGCAGAATGGGCAGAGAGAGGCTTAAAGATAAACTCCCAGGTGGGCCTGAGCCTGTGAACAGGAGATCCCACACTCTCCCACTGCCCCAGGCAAGCTCTGACACTCCTCGCCTTGCCAAGCACCAGGGAATTGGCCTCCACTTCAAAGGAGCTGCCTGAGAGCAGCCCCAGCCCCCAGGCTGGGCACCAACAAGAACCAACCCGAGGAGGTCCCAGCAGCACAGCCCAGCTGAAGGGCTCTCACCTCTGCAGCACAAGGGACTCTGCAGGAAGTCTTAGGGAAAGGGCACGGTGGATTTTGGCAGTTAGCAAAGCAAAGGTCTACAGCTACAAGGAGCAAAAAGCCAAGACCAGGAGTGGCAAAGTTTCCCAAAAGCTGGGAAGCTGCCAGGACACTGGCACAGTCAGGAGGTTGATAGATAAGTTCCAACACTTAGTGTCTGAGAGAGGAAGAATTTTCTCCAAAGTTTTCCAATTTGGAAACAAAAGGGAAAATTTCTGTAGTTCATTGAGCTCAGGGAGATTTTTTCCTGGAGGGACCCTCTCATGTTACTGAAAGGACAACAATAAAACAGTAAGAAGTCTCTATTAACTACCAGCAGTTTTTCAGAGGACCACAAGATCTTCCTGCTGTTCAGAATCTAGATGTTATTCTGGAGCAGGGCCCAAAGGAGAAACTCAAAATATAACGCTCAGCCTCATGTTGAAGCAACACACTTTTACAATCCAATTGAGCTGCTCTAGTTTCAAGTCTGCATCAAACACCCAAGTAGGAGTCAGCCTATTTTTGGAACTGACTTGAAGGCAACACAGACTGGAAGAACTCTGCTGGGAAAGCCGGTGTCACAATTAAACAAATGTGATAAACCTCAGAAAGTACAAGCTCCCACATTAAAGCTAAGGCAGATCCAGAGCTGGGATTGCCTTAGTCCTCTACAACCTCATCTTCTCAGTCCTAACACTGACTGCAGTCTGTAGCAGACCTGTTTTTTTCTGTAGCAGTCTAGGAAAGTCTGTCATCGACTCCCCTCTCTGCCAGTACTTCATAAAACCAGGATAGCAGGCAGCAAGAGAACACGTGGTGCCTCCTGGCACCTACACAGATCCTGTCCTTTTGATGCCTGATGCAGCCTCTTCAGAGCTCTTTACTACTCCGTGGAAGACTTCCACAGCCTGAAGGAAAAGCAAGTGTGCCCCATCAGCACTGAGAGCAGCACTTACCTGGGCTCCTCTGGAGTAGGATCTGAAAATGGTGCAAAATCTTCCTTGCCCCGACGTGTCCCTGCAACAAAGAAAAGTGACAGCTCTGGAATTTGGAGGATTGAATCCTGTTCTGCACATCTCCTATTGGACCTACAAAAAACCCCAGATCTGTGTTGATCTTGTCAGATCTTTAGAACTTGCATAGTTCCCAAACTGCTCTGCACGGTGGGTTTTGGGAAGAACTGGTGGCTGCATCACCACCTTTGGTCAGTCAGACACTCTCCAGAGCTCCTCGCTGTCACTGTGCTTCCCACAGAGAAGGTACAAGCCAAAACCACTCAGCTTCAGCACCACCTTGTGATGCAGGAGGATGCTAAGTCATTTTACTCCCTTGGGCAAAGGATTTTCTCCTTGTTCCCTACAGTCCATGAGAGTTCAAAGCTGAAGTGAGACTGCAGACTCCCCTAGTCGTGGGGAAGAGATGACCTATCATAAAATGAACAGAACCACTCAGGTTAGGAGTCTCTTGTACTGTTTAGTGTCACTTATTTCTTCCAAACACATTTTAACCAAAAATGAACAGAACTATCTTTATACCCAGACCTCCAACCAACCTGGCTGATCATTCCCTGCAGAGAGCACAGGAACAGGACTAGGGAACAGTGTTTCCAGCCTGCTGTGACAACAAGGGGCTGCTCAGTCACTGTCATTTGTCCCAACTGCAACTCTTGACAGAGTATAAATAAGTTTCACTACATTACCAGCACCTCCCAGTGCCTCTGGGCACATCTGGGGCAGTAGCTGAGAGCCCAGCACACCGATTTAACCAGAATAGACTGAAAAGCATCTGGGCAATAAAAGACATATTATGAAGGTTGTCACATTTATTCACTGGGCCAGGATCAAAGGCACATGAATGACCACTGAGAAGCTCCATGAAACCCTCAGCCACAGACCTGCACCAGCTCCAGTGACCTGAAGTTCAGGACAGTGAAGTTCAGTTCAGTTCTGCCAGACCTAAAGCTTTCAAGGACTGTATTGTTGCTCCTGGATGTCAGTCTAACACTCTGTGCTTATATCTCCTTCTCCCTCAACAGTCAAATGTTGGGTTGTATGAGGAAAGAAATGGTACAACATTACACTAAGGCATCATAGACCAATGCCACCAGCTTTTCAGGGAAAGTCCTGTGCTAGTTCTCCAGCTCAAGCATTACAGGGCAAGAAGAAGAGGACTACAAGAGAAGCAGTGACTACACACTTGGGGCTGAAACATCACAACAGAGACAAAAGAATGGAAGCAGCACATATGAAGATACCAACCAGAAGAGATAAACTAGCTGCTTCTGTTCTTTTGTAAGAGAAAAATGAGGGCACTGAGCTTCAGAGCAGGGGTACAATTAAATCACAGATCTCCAGATCTCCTTCTGGTGCTGACAGATAAGTCAGGGGTCACCCCTCCCATGCAGTGTTCTCCCATCTCCATCCCAGTGTCAGGCCACTCCAGTAAGTCCTGCTCTCCAGGGGTTTACCACACCCTGTCACTAACCATGAGGTCTATTGAGTGCCCTGTTTTAATCTTCTACTCAAGTAACTGAGAAACATCCAGCTGCTGTGGCCATAAGGAAGGACCTCAACCATCTTTTTTCTCGACCTTTCTTAATCTCCTGCCCATGTTTCTCACCCAAGGATTTTAGGAAAATCCAGTATGGCTTCCAGAACAGCACTGCTCCCTCAGGGCCTGAGAGCTGCATGGGAAGAGGGGCAGGTGTGACAGAGCCTGGCTGCAGCTCTGGAGTCCTCAGCACAGCAGAGCCAGGAACCGGCTGGAGCGGGGCCAGAGGAGCCCCAGCAATGCCCCGAGGGGGGAACCCCTCTGCTGGGAGCCCAGCAGGAGAGAGTTGGGCTGGGGCAGCCCCAGAGGAGAAGGCTCCGGCTGAGGAGACCTGCTGGGGGCTGCCAGGACTGCCAGGGGCCTGCCAGAAACCTGGGGGGGGACTTTTGAGCAGGGACTGTTGGGACAGGACAAGGCAGGATGGGTTTAAACTAAAAGAGGGAGATTTAGACTAGAGAGAAAGAAAAAAAATTTGACACTGAGGGTTGTGAGCCCCTGGCCCAGGCTGCCCAGAGAGTGGAGGAGCCTGGTAGGCTCCCCCCCTACCAGAAAGGGGTCTGGTTTGCTGGAGTAACTCAGTAGTAAGCACAGCCAGTGAGCCCCACCACACGCCTGGGCGTGCTCTGCACCCTCCACAGCTCAGCACCACGCCCCAGTGGCAGCACCATGGCCCCTGTCACTGCTCCTGTCCTCGCCAAGTGGCTCAGAAACACTCACCAGAGCTCCAGCTTGACCCTTCTGCCATCCAACAAGATAGTAGTGGTCTTGTAGTCAATTCCTGAAAGGAAACCAAGAAAAAGCTGAGCAAACACCGAGCAGGTCTTCAGAGACAGACAAGAAATCTGCTCTGCTCACTCAGATCTAGCATTCTGTGTTTACAGAAAGTGGTTTTTTTCCACCCTTTTTCTCTATTGCATGTTTCTGGAGTGCTACAGAGGCTTAGTTGAAAAACACTTCTGCTTCAAGGCAAAGACAACCCTTGCAGAGCTCTATCCCTCCCTCCTCCCTAAAAATGCAGTTAACCTCTAGACTGTTTCTTATGTCTCCATTGTTGGGTAAAAGCCAACTCGTAAAAACTGGTAAAAAACAACTCGAGCTGTAGAAGGCTCAGTGATCTGTAGAATTATCCCAAGTGACACTGTTAAATCCAAAACTTTTGGAGGTTAGAGAGAGAAGAACAATTTAGAAGCACCTCTGCTACGTCAGCCCATAGACCCACCACCTCTCTGCAAACATCACTGCCTGAAAGAGGCAAAGGACGTTCTGGGAGGTGGCTGACACTGAAGGGCTGTCCAGAGAATGTTGTTTCTTCTTCTGAGCAGCTCCTGGGGGTGTATCACAGCGGGTCAGGTAAGGCAGGAACCAGCATGGACACGGGCTCCCCATGGAGCCACAGGCCCTGAGCAGCAGCAGCCCCCCCAGGCCACACCACGAGTGACTCCTTCACACACAGCCTGCCCAACATCTTCAGGTACACAAAGGCTGCTGAAAACCAGGAGCCCTTCTCCCTTTCAGACACAGAAGAAGGTTAAAAAAACCAAAAGGGGGCAACTCCACTTGCAAGCAACAGGTCCCGACGAGACGAACGCACCGCTCCCCACGGCCCCAGGCATGAGATGGAGGAGGCACGACTGCAGCTCCCACCTCCCTCCTCCCAAAACCTGGGTCACCAGGTGCCCAGGAAAAGCAGCTTCTCCACAAGCTCCAGTTAATAAGCTTCAAGTGCCTTGAAGTTGCTTAAACAACACCCCATCCAATTTACCATCATCTTTAATGAGGCAGAGTCACTTCACGCCGATCAGATCAACTTCATTTCTTCCTCTTGCCAAGAGTTACCAAACTTTGGATCTATATTACAGACCAACCGTGGCATTATGACCTGTATTTATTTCCCTTTCCCTGCAAGGAGAATTCTGCCCTGATAACCAAGCTGACAAGTTTGTCAATAAAGCAAAGGGATTTTTCTGAGTCATCAGCGGGAGCTCCCTGTTAGTGAAAAACAAATTTGATTTCAGCCTTCACAGGGTGCTATAAAAAGCAATAAAGATAATTATCTCAAATCCCAACTATTTCCAGTGCTTTATCATAGAAAATAGACAGTTTACATTTTTATCTTCCTCCAGAGACAAGTGAGTGATCTGTATTTATTTCAGGCAGATATAAATCTCTCTTGTCCCCAGGGAGGGCGAGCAGCAGAGGGAGTGAGCCTGCTCTGCCAGCAGGAGGGGGCATCCAGACATCTCCTCACCCAGGATCATCCCCTGGCACAGGCTGACGGGCTGTAGGGCTCATTAAACCCAGTTCCAGATGCAAAATCCCCAGAGACTCTGCTCAGTGCAGAATTGCCCCATTTCTCATTAGGCACAAGAGCCCCTTGCAAGCAGTAAGTCCTGGGCACCCTCTGTGCCAGCAGCCCGGGCACGGATGGAGCAGCTGCCAAGGCACCAGGGAGGAGGAGTGGAGACAGTGTTCAGGGCACAGAGGCCTCATGCTTCCCAAAATGCCACTGCTAGGGTGAAAGGAACCACTCGGCTACCAGCTTTTAAAAGTGAGAAGGGTTCAGCTTGGCAGGAAGAAGAAAACTCGTGAATGGAAAAGCCAAACACACAAGCCCAGAAACACCTTCTGTGGGCTGCAGGCTCAGGGTGCCCAGCTGCCAGCCCAACGTGGGCTTCCTGCTGCAGACAGACATGACTTGCTCACCAGAGCCACGCTGATACCCACCTGCCCCGTGCCCATCTGAGAGCACACCAGACCTTAAACCAGAGCAACACCAGCCTTGGGGCAGAACAACAGGGCCAGGACCAAAGAGGGCACCCAGCAGCACACAGCCCTGGGAAACCTCCTGAGCTCCTGCTGCAGCTGCTCCTCCCTCTGAAGGGGAAACAAAGAGGCCAAGCAGAAGTCCTTCAAGCCCTTCACCGTGGTGTCTGTGCTTGGGAGATGTGTGTGGGAGATGTGGGCAGGAGGTGTGAGGGGCACGGCTGTGCCAGCCCCTGCAGATATCCCCTCCTGGGAGGGGCAGGATGGCAGCCCATGGCTTCTGCAGGAAAGGAGGAGAGCTCCCCATGCTGAGTGGTTCTGGCAGCCTCCAGGCACCTGCTGCCCACCACACCCAACATCCAACGCTGACAACAGAAGCAGAGAGAAAGGGAAAGCGTAAATCTATCTCCAGCCAACGGGCTTTGCTGCCTGGGCCCAGGGCACAACTCCCTCCTTGGAGCCAGAGTGCTGCAGGGGAAGGGTAAAGCCCTTTCTGAAGATCACACCCCTGCAGTGCTACCACAAAACCAGCCTGAGGAATTCACACGTGCTCCAGTTAACAGCAGAGCTGGTTTGCCATTTTATTCTGGGCTCCGGTGGGTGTTTCAGCATGATCTGGTAGCACAGGTCAGAGGAAAGGGATGCTCTTTTCAGCTTGCACACATCCATATCAGGACCAGGGACTAAATTTACAAAAGGTTGTTGTGCAAACCCTACCCACAAGCTCACTGATGAGGATAAAACCATGCAGCTGCAACATATGGAAGAGAATTTCAGCTTCCCCCTCCCACAAACACTCAGTGCACAGGACAGCTTGAAGGGACTCTCTGTAAATCACACATGCCACGTCAGGGTTTGGGCTTTTTGGTCTATTTTTCCAACTGGTCAGCACCCCAAGCAGGACACAGCTCCTGAGCAAGCACGCTGGTATGTGGGAGTCACACAGGAATCCATCACAGTTGCCAATAAAATGACAGGATTTGCCACAGTGGCTAACACCAGCACTGGCCACCTCCCAGCTGGTACCTCACTGGTTTAGTCCCAGGAACAGACAGAGCTACAGCCCAGTGCATGCTTCCTGCATTTGCAGAGCAGCCCAGCTCGCTCTCCTAGGCTCAGCCTACAGCTCCAGCTCAGCCTTGGCTTCTCCCTTGTCCCAGGGACCTGGGGACAAGGCCACAGGCCCTCTGGGACCAGTTGCCACCAGAGGCTGCTGGCCGCGCGACAGCCGCTCATCTGCCTCCTCCAACAGGCAGCTCAGACACCAAGAAGTTCAGGGAGGTTTTTACCATTTAATTTCTGTAGTTGCCAGGGTTTCCCCCACCTGAGCATCACCCCTGCCTGCAGCTGAGCACAGCTCATTTCCAGACTGACATTTATTCTCTGCCAGGACGTGCTTTGATCCCCCAGAAGGGACGTGCTGCTGCAACCCCCACGCGATGCTCCTGCCCCGGCAAACCAGCCCCAGCCCCACCAGCAGCTGCCTCTGCAACCCTGCCCAGCCCTCGGGGCACTGGGGGAAAAGAAAACACTCTGGTTTAAAGCTTAATTTTCTATCAACCCACCTTCTTGACCAATATCTAGCATGATGCAACAAAAGGAGCGAGGCTTGGAAAACAAGTCTGGGCTGTTTGCTCTCACTGAGGATTCGGGACGACTCCTCTGCTGTGTTTTCAGCCCTGCTTCAGACTCCCACTTACTGACACCATCTGAACCCCTCCCCTCAAGCAGCGAGCCCACCTGGCACAGGGTGCTCTCCAAAGCCATCTGCTGTCCCCAAGCCTGAGGTCAGACCCCCAGTTCCCCTCCAGGGAGCAGGGTTTCGCTCTCCTGGGAATTCCAAACCTCTAGGTCTTTTGTCAGCTGGTATAAGGAAAATCTAAATATGCAGGATGTGTTGTAGGAAACTCTGACCTCTTCCAAACCATTCCAGAGCACGGCACACTTTCCATCCACGTGACTTGACAAACCCCAACCTCAGCTTAATTAAAACTCACCCAGAAGATTACATCTGATGTGAATGGGAAAAGTAAAACCTCCTTCAGCCTTGCAGGGTGATGGGACCAGAGAGACTCCAGCTCTCAGTGTGCTGCTGGAGCCAACATCACACTTCAGCTGTTGGCCCAAATCAAGTGCCCTCCTCCAGAGATGCTCTAACGATGCTTCACTGCCTGTCATGCCCCTGATACCACCTCCACTGCACCTCTACAGACCTCAGCAAGGGAAAGCTGGGACTCACCCTGTGGCAAAGGGGTGCAGGGACTTGCCCCATGTCAAAGCCACCAGCAGGTCTTCCTGAGACCCCCCTCGAAGGCTGGGCTGCAGGAGGCTGGCAGCAACATCTCCAGTGGCTTTACAAAGAACATAACTGATCACAAATCTGGGGCAGAAGACATCCTAGCCGATGCTCTAAAATCTCTTCCCAAAGGAAAAAACAAATCAAAATAAGCAATGCACTCCAGTGAAACGTTGGTACAGCTTTAAGCCAAGCCTGCCTTCCTCCCAAGGGACACTCCTCATTTCAAGTCATTTGGTTTGTGTGGATCAGATTGGCCAAAGATGCTTCGGCCACCTCATTTCTTAAATTTCTTTCTGCTGGTGGGAGCCTGGAATCCACCACTTTGTTTGGCCACCCCCAACAAAAACCAACACACGTTGTTTGAACTTCATTAAACACGGCATCAGTTCCCCCCGCTCCCAGACATGTGCTGCATAATGCCATCTCAGCTGTTTTTTTTCTTCTAAAATGAGATTAAACTGGGTTTTATTTATCTAGAATTCAAAAGAAATCAACCAACCTATTTGTCAAGTGATACAGAAGGTCAACAGGCAAAACCTGAGGTGTGCAATGATGGTGAGTCAAGGCCAATCCTGCACTCGGTGCATTATATAAATAAGAAAATAAGATAAATGGAGCAGATTTTTGTTGCCTGCTTTTTGGCAAAGTGTCATTCCCTCTGTAGACATCCTGAAACCAGGGAGGCTCCATTCTACAGCTCTTCTAGTAATGATGGCATCTGAATCCTCAGAGGAGGACTGAGGAGCGGGAGGTGCCCGATCCAGCAGCACCCCTCCAGGGATGCTCTGCTCCAGTGGGAAACCTTGAACAGTGGCTCCCAAGCCACCAGAAACACTCATCTGGGCTTCACCCAGCAAGTCTGGTGATGGTCTCTCACTTGTCACTGTCATTAACACAGCCAAAGCTGCCATGCCACAAGTGGTTAACCAAAAACGCTGGATTTCCCCCCAAAACACCCCTGGCCTCTGCTGTTCTTTAGGTCACCAGCTCTGTGAGTCACAAACTGGGGACCCCAGTGTGGTGGCAGCTCTTCCTCAGTGCACAGCCCGTCCTCGCCCAGGGTGCAGCTGGTCTGAAATGACTGTTTTCACTGCAGCAGAAGCAGAGAAAGGCCACAAAACACTTCAGAGTGGGTCAGTGGATTGAAGCATTTGTTTTCTTCACTTTTGCAAAAGGAAAACATTAAGAATGAGTCTCCAGAGAAGCTTTTCAGCAGCAAGGACTCCAAGAGATGGGTAAATTTAGTTTAAAACCTTTATCAGCAGTTCAGGCAGTGCTGTGGTTGCCAGCAAGAACACCACAGCCAAGGGTGAATTTTTGGGAGAACGTAAGGTACAGGCAGGAGCCCTGTCCCCTCCCTGGCAGCCCCTGAGCAGCCAGGCTCCCGGCTCAGCCCCAGGAGGGGTGTCCCCTCCTCTGAGACCTTCTCACAGGGCTGGCAGAGCCTGGCTGGGTGTTGCTTGGGCTGCCCCGAGGGGCTGCTGTGCCACAGTTTCCCCACCAAAAAATGAGAGGGATGGTCCCACCCCTGCCAAGGGTGGAGAAGAGGCAGAAGCAGCAACGACCAGCCAAGTCCCATCCTCGTCAGCAAGCTGAGAACAAACCAGGGAGGTGCTGGGAGGTCACCAAAAGGTGTGTGCAGTAGCTCCAGGTCCACGTTGGGACACGACAGACCAGCCCCAGACGAAGGGCACCACTCCTGCTTCCAGGCCTTGGCAGGCAAAGGTCCCACCCCAAAACCAAGGCCAAACCCCACAGAGCAGCAGCTCTCCCCTACCAAACCCACACTCGCCTGGGGCTGCCAGCAGGAGCCTGGGCAGCAAGGCTGCTGGCACAGCAGCTCACAACACTGCTTGACCCCAGAGCCTCCCCAGCAGGTTATTTCGGGGTGCTACACACAAGGTCAGGCCAAGAGGGACAGAGCTACTCCACAACAGTTTCACAACATGTCCCAGAGAGCACCTACAAACCTCCCCAGCTTCTCCACAGGCCCTCTCCTCAAACCAAAGCCAGTGCTGGTCTCCTAGGACTCATTTTCTGGCAGAACTCTATTCCAGGAGAAGACACCAATCCTCACCCTGCACCCCCATGGGCACACACTCCCCTTCACTGCATCCCACATCCTGCAGCTCTTTGTTTAAAGAACAGTTTATGGTGAGATGGTCACCAAATGTCAACCTACAGCTGAGTCCAGCAGCCACGTAGCCCCAAAAAGATCAACACAAAGCCAGGACACATCATGAGGCCTTATTTTGGAGTTTGGGGTTTTTATTTCATGCCTTCACCAGTCTGTGAGGGCAGCCAGGGCTGAAGACTGGTATCAGAATTGTTCACTTGTGGGCCAAAGTCAAGAGAGGAAGATTTGTCATTTCACTTCTAGCCAAGCGAGGCAGATGGGTACAGAAATTACAGCCAGCCAGGAGGCTGCTCTGCAGCCTGCAGCCACTGAAGGGGTTGGTCCAACACCAAAATCCCCTCCCTGGCAGAAGGCAGCTGCTGGGGCCAGCACCTGAGCCACACCTGCACCAAAAGCTGCAGGTATTGAAAGCCTTGGATCTGAGTAACTTAAAAACCAGGCAACAGCATCTGGATGTAGAAGATGCCACCAGTGCATCACCTTCTGCTGCAGCTCTGGCTGAGGAGTTATTTTCTCCACCATCTCTAAGTGATACTAAACCTTTCAGAAAGAGAAGTTGTAGGAGCACATAAAGAGCAGCTGATGAAAAAAGTGAATTCAAGCTATTCAAACAACAACTGATGAAGTCACCCGACCTCAGGAGTGTGCACAGCAGCACAGGAGCAGCAGCAATCTGCCTCCTCAGCTCAGAAAAAATCCCTTCCAAACAACACATGAGCTCATCACTTTTTGAGTCATGCATTCAGTCACCTGCTCCTTCCCCAGGCAACCCACAAGTCCTCTCCATCCACAGCAGGGGCAGCCAGACCTGCTCTGCACCACAGGGGGCTCCAGCCCAGGGTGGTGGCTGTCAGTGTTGGCCTTCTCCTGGGCAGGGCTACCTCCTGCTCTGAAGCAGGGTGGTAAAAGTTCCCCCACAGCAACACTGCAAACCTCCCCCTGAGCTGGAGCTGGGGGTCAGGGAGCATCTGGTTCTACCACTGTGCTCCTGTCCTGTGGGGGAGCTCAGCAGCTGCCTCAGGACCAGGACTGAGAGGTCTCGGTGCCTACTGGGCACACCTCACACAGACACAATGGAGAAAGGACAAACACCTTCCCACTGAGCTACCTAAATTTGTGGGTTTTCTCCCCAGAAACATATTCCAACTTCCACCTGTACCTGCCTTGTCTCAACCCAGAGTGCTTTTGGTGTAGACTGGAGGCCCTTCACAAAAGGGTTCCTCACATCATGAGTTTGCTCCCAGGCATCTTCATCTCCAGCTAAGGGATTGTAGGGGAGGATCTTGGACAAATAATGGCTTGTTTGGCTTTGTAACCACCCAAAAGCAAAGCACTGCCTTGGAGACCTCTAGGAAGCCCAGACTAGCAGAAGACCTCACCTCTCCCCTGCCTGCTCCTCAGCCAGGCAGCCTTTCAGCAGCCCCGTGGTCCTCACACAGGGGATCTCTGTGCTGGGCTCATTTCAGGATCTCAACTGCCTCTGAAAACAGCTTCACACACCAGAGGCAAATCTGTTCCTAAAGCTCCAACAATCTCAGAGGACACCCGGGAAGCCACAAACAGTCAAAAGTCAGTCCAGAGCTGGGGATGTTGAGTGGACTTGTGTGCTTCAGGAGAAAATGAAGAGTGATTTTATGCACAGAGGCGACAGGAAACAAAAGTGTTTCTTCAGGCTTTGCAGTTCAGAGCTCCATCAAAACTATACAGCTGCACAGAGAGACAAAGACAGCCTGTGAGGAGAACCAGAGGGCACCAAAACAATCTTCATTGTTGCTCCATTACTGTACAAACATCAAGCCAAGCTTGAAGACAAAAAAAACCCAATCCACAGAACTCAAAAAGTCCAAATATTTGTCCAAAACACCTTCAATGTAAGGATATGGAAGAGGTTCACCTGCCACAGTCACACCTCTCCACACTGTGCTCACAGCACCAGACCTTGGTGGCATCACCATGGGGCTGAGGTGCCCACCACCGTGCACGAGGTGCTGGGCTCACGTGTGCACTCCACACTCGCTGGCAGATCATGGAACCAGACAATTGTTCAGGTTGGAAAAGACCAGAAGGTCTCCCCTGAGCCTCCTTTGCTCCAGGCTCAGCACCCCCAGCTCCCTCAGCTGCTCCTCCCCACACTTGGGCTCCAGACCCTTCCCCAGCTTCATTGCCCTTCTTTGGACACACCCCAGCCCCTCAAGGTCCTTCTTGGGGTGAGGGCCCCAAACCTGACCCCAGGATTTGAGGTGCAGCCTCCCCAGTGCTGAGTCCAAGGGGACAATCCCTGCCCTGGTCCTGCTGGCCACACCAGTGCTGATCCAAGCCAAGATGCTGGTGACCTTCTTTGCCCCAGGCTGGAGTGTTGTGGCCCAAGAGCAGGACCCATCACTTGGCCTTGTTGAACCTCATCCCACTGCCCTTGGCCCATGGATCCAGCCTGGCCAGACCTCTCTGTGGAGCCTCCTGACCCTCAAGAAGATCAATGCTTCCACCCAACTCAGTACTGTCTGCAAACTTAGTGAGGCTGCACTCCACCTTCCTCCTCCTCAGGACCCTGACACACACAGTGGCAGTTTCTGACGGGTGGGACGTGTGCCTGCCATCCCTCCTGCCACCAACACCCTGCTGCTGAGGGTCAGCTGGCATCCCCAGGGTTTGGATGCCAAGGGCCAGGCAGTGACACCACGGTGGCAGAGGCTGCCACCGGGGCCGCCTCCAGACCGACGCTCCCACACCCAGACACGCAGGAGGAAGGCTCCAGCGTCCCAGCTGGGTGGAGGTGGGTTCAGCACCATGTGCCCACCAAGCGTGGGCACCTACAGAGCTCCTGGAGCAGCTCTGGAGGCCACTCTCCAGGAATGTCCCTGGCTCCTGAGCTCTGTGCCCCTGCACCAACCGCGGGCGGCTCCGCGGCGGCAGCGTCGGGGTGGCTGCTGACACCAGCTTCATGTTTTGGTGTGTTGCCTCCAGTGATAGCACCAAACCTCCAAGGGCCTGACCTACAACACACCATTGTGTGTCCTCAGCAGCCCCTCCCTGCCCTCAGAGCATCGGGTGGCCCTGCCAGCAGAGCGAGTCCCATCCACGCCCTGGCACGACGTGTGGCACCTCACCAGGGCTCCACGGCACCTCTCAGCAGCCCGAGGTGGGGTTTGCAAACCCTCCACTCCCAGCCCAAACTGGAGGCTCCTGGGTTCTCCCTCCCTCCTGACCTACAGGCAGGACAAAGATCTCACCCCAGCAACCCTGGCAGCAACCCTGCAGCACGACTTCTGCTGCCACCAGGAGAACGGCAGCACACTGCAGGCTTAAAAGAGAAAAAATCTACTGGACTTTAACCTTAGAGAGATGACACCTACAAGAATCATAGAATAATAGACTGGTTTGGGTGGGGCCTTTAAAGGTCATGGAGTCCAACTCCCTGCAGGGAGCAGGGACACCCCCAGCTAGAGCAGGGTGCTCAGAGCCCCGGCCAACCTCCCCTGGAATGGTTCCAGGGATGGCAGGCTTAAAAGAGAAAAAATCTACTGGACTTTAACCTTAGAGAGATGACACCTACAAGAATCATAGAATAATAGACTGGTTTGGGTGGGGCCTTTAAAGGTCATGGAGTCCAACTCCCTGCAGGGAGCAGGGACACCCCCAGCTAGAGCAGGGTGCTCAGAGCCCCGGCCAACCTCCCCTGGAATGGTTCCAGGGATGGGGCAGCGACCACCTCTCTGGGCAGCCTGGGCCAGGGGCTCACCACCCTCAGTGTCAAACATTTCTTCCTTCTCTCTAGACTAAATCTCCCTCTTTTAGTTTAAACCCATCCCGCCTTGTCCAGTCCCAACAGCCCCTGCTCCAAAGTCCCCCCCCCAGGTTTCTGGCAGGCCCCTGGCAGTCCTGGCAGCCCCCAGCAGGTCTCCCCAGCTGGAGCCTTCTCCTCTGTGGCTGCCCCAGCCCAACTCTCTCCTGCTGGGCTCCCAGCAGAGAAATGTCTTCCCTGGGGGCATTGTTGTTGCCCTAAGATCACAAGTGTGTCTGGACCAAGGTGGTGTTTCAGAGCAACAAATAACTCCTGGGACAGGAGATGATGTAAGTAAACAGGACAGGCAAAAGATCAGGTTTTCTGCTGGGTCTTTTTTGTTGTTTCATGGGTTTTGGTTTTTTTGATTGCTTGGGTTTTGTTTGCTTGAGTTTTCTTCATCAGGAAAGTGGTCCAATGAAACCCCAAGTGGGGCAGGGAACTCAGAAGCTGGGCTGGAAAACAAGTTAAAATGGCATCTCTAGAAAGAATTTTTTTTAAATGTCTTTTCTTTAAAAGGAGATTATTATGTTATGTTTATAGGAGGTGTCAAAATTGTAAAATGATATCATATTGTCTAGTTTCCCAGTGGGGTGATGGAAATGAGACAAAGAGGAGGCAGAAAAGAGGAAGAAAATCTAAAAAGCTATGGCTGCACAAAAACACTCCCCAAAGCCCTGCAGGAAGAAACAATCTTCAGGCTGCTGTTGCCACCTTCCTACTGCTACAGCTTCTGCAGAAACAAACAGATCTCTGCTAGGGGGGGCCCAAGCCCTGAACCACGACCCTCTGCACCCCAGGGAAATGATCTTTCAGGCAAGACCCAACTCACAGCAAAGCATCTGGCCAAAGGGAGCTGAGGATTTTCACCCCAGAGCTTCCTTCCTCCTGCTCTGCCTGCAAGAGGAAGGGCTGGGGCAGGCGGCTGCGGCAGCACCGCTGCCAAGCCTGGGCTGCCCAGGCAAGGTGAGGGGTAAAGGGGAGTGAAAGGAGATTTTCAAGTGCCAGGTTACAAAAGCTCAGCTCCAGAAGCTCAGCTCCCAGCACAGCTCTTTTCAAGATGCTCTGCTTTTCCAAGAGAGGGAGGTTGTTGCTGGAGGAAAACGTGCCAGGGAACAGCTGGAAACAAAAGCTGAAGGAGTGGGGTGGTGGAGGAGGAGGAGACATTTTCCATGGGCTTTCCTACGTGGCTTATATAGCAAAATAACCCCCAAAATACCTCCAGAGCAGGAGAAGAGGACAATGTCACTGTGGGATCTGGATAGAGCACAACCTGCCTGGTATTTAAAACCAGAAAAACAGAGGAAAGCTCTCAATGCCAGCTCCCAGCAGAACATTCCACCCCCTGCAGACCCACTCTGCCCAGCTCCCACCACCTCTGTGTGCTCGGGGCTCAGGAGCACGTTAGCAGCTCTGGAAAAGCAAAGCCTTTTTCACACAGGGGATTAGAGGTGGTGAGAACTGCCCAGGGCCATCGAGAACTTTGCAGGGTAACTCCCCAGCTTCATCCCAGCCCCACAAAACCACAACCCTCCCGAAAAAGTCCACGTGCCCAACAACCTACAGTGCTGTGCAGCCTGAATCCTGACTCGAGAGAGAGCTGAAGGCACCAAACCCCACGAGGTGCTCGGGTTAGGGGGTTGCTTTTGGTTTTGATGGTGGTTTTTTTTTTGTTTGCCTGCTTTGTGTTGGGGTTGGTTCAGTTTTAAGTTTCAGACACAGTGAGTTCATCCCACATCCAGCAGGGATGGAGGCCCAACGGGAGGCTGGAAATACTCTTCACACGAGGGATAAGTGGTGAGCAATGGAGAAACACGAGATGCTGAAGGCGTTTTGGAGCCAGAGCCTGCTCTGATGAGATCAGTTTTGCGTCCCTGATGACAGGGAAGGGAACATCCTTGAAGGACACTGATGCAAGCGCTGGCAGACACGGGAGCTGCTGCAGCCACCACTCTGCAAGCCACCCGAGGAGATTTCCAGCAGCAGGAGCAGTGTGGTCCAGCTGACACGCTCCCCACAGAGCAGTCCTGTGGCCACTGCAGGGACGTGGGGGCAAGGCTGCACTCAGGAGGCTCTGCCTCGACCCCCCTGCTGCTAAAATCTCCAAATAAAACATTATTCCAGTTCATACAGTCACGCCACAGAACAGCCAGCAGCCCCCACGGGCTGCAGCATCTGAGACAGCCAGGCCAGGCCAGGGGGGCAGCTCCTGTCTGCCCCAGAGGGACAACGCTGACAGCAGGAACATGCTGGTGGCACGTGGCCAGGGGAGGAGGACAGTGGCAATGCTGCACCAGGATCTGCATTCCCCTCCCTGATGCCAAAGAGAGTCCTGGCAGCACAGCAATGCCAGGATGAGCACTCAGCTGCCCTCTCAAGCCTGTGCTCAACGCCTGTAGCTCTCCTGTCTGTGCCCAAAGGTGCCACCACATCAGTGCTGTCCCTGCCCAAGGCTGAGCACGAGAAGCAAGAGGCCACCTCCTTGGGCAGCCCTGGAAACTCAACAGGCAAGGAGCAGGAGCATCAGGAAGCAGCAAGGAAGACGAGCCAAGGTGTCCCCTCTCCTCCAGCCCTGCACACAGAGCACGTCCCAGCTGCTGAGAAGTTCATCTGAGGCCTGCCATGAAGCCAAGCTGAGCAGTGTTAGGGGTGACATTTCTGGGTGCACGTGGGTGACTGAGGGGTCACAGGACACACCGAGAGAACAACTGCTGCAAAGAAAGACTTGAAAGGGACAGCTCAGGCACTGCCCAATTTAGACAGCTCCACGAATACAACCAGAGGGAAAAGTCATCCACAGATGTGGGTCACTCAAATAACCAACCTGTAATTCAGATCATAAAACCTGTCGGTAGCTGTTGCAGCTGAGCACTTCAGCTGCATTTTTCCCAGCGTTTCCTCAGGGCCCTGGAGAGCAGCAGGGTAACAGAGTGCCTAAGGATGGTGCTGGAATAAAGGCACAGAGCCCCAGCTAAGGGCTGGGGTTGAAGGAAAGCAGCAGGGCTGGTCACAGCTCCAAGCCTGTGGCAGGGTTTCATTTTAGCTTCTTTGAAAGGAGATCAGAGCACGGCCGTACGGCTCCATCCTCCTCACTTTCTTAGTACAAACTGAGGACAGGGGGGGAAAAAAATCATCCCTCCTGCTTCCAGTCAAAGCCATCTGCTCAGAAACACACTCCTCTTTCCTCACACACGCTTCCCCTCTCCCATGGGAGCAGCAGGAGGTGAGGGGGAAGGCTGAGGCAGAAGCAGCCCCCCAGCACGTGAGGATGGAGCACATCATGCTCTCCAGGGTGAGACCAGCCCTGGGCCTGCTCCTGGTGCACGTGGGGCAGGGTCTGAGCCCTCCCCTGACTCACCCCGTGTGGATGCAGCCCTGGCTTCCTGGGCAAGCCAACCAACCAGCTGGGCAGGATCATTCCAGCACAAGCACATGACCAGCTAGAGATTCAGGAGTGGATGTAGGACACGGCAGTGACAAAGCCACGGGGCCTTCTGCTGAGGAGCAGCCTCCTCCTCCTCCTGCAGGGCACACACAACACCTCTGCTTTCACACCTGGCCCCACCACATCCCTGCTGTCCCAAACCACCCTGCCCCAGGAACAGCACCATCCTGCTCCACTGCCTGGGGAAGGATAAGGACAGGCCACAAGTGGGCAAGTAAAGCACCAAAGTGGCCAGTGACCCGTGTGGCTGACTCGTGCCCACGACCAAGGCACACGGTTCTGTTCAGAGTCAGCTGTGATGCCCTGGCTCACATCAGGGGGGCCAGAGCAGCCCCCCTGCACCTCGGGAGGAGGAGTGAGTGCTGAGAGGAGGGGGGGTCTGAGGGGAAGGCAGGAGTTTTGGTTCCCAGGGGAGGCCCTCCAGCTGTCAAGGACAGCAGTGAGGCTCCAAGAGCAGCACGCTGCCTCCACCACTGCAGGTCTGGGAAGGAGGACAACACTGGAAGCCTAGAAGAACATTAACATTTTTCTCCTTAGAAGCCCACATTTTCACCAGAATACTTAGTGAGAAGGCTCAATTTAGGGCCTTTTGTGGAAAGAAAAAGCAAATTTGAAGCCCAGTGTAGTTACACACCCTCCTGGGGTGGAAGGTGACACTGTCCAGCCACAGGACATGAACAAACTCCCTGCTCTGTGCAGAGCACTTGGCCCAACACTCCTGGAGGATGATATGCTCAGTAACTTCAGCATGAACCTACTGAGAAGCACACAGGTGGCACATGGACCTCATACTCCCCCTCCAAACGCTGTCCTTGCATCACCAGCAGTTCCATACCCAGTGTGCTTGCAGCTCAAGGGGCCTTGCTCACCCCTCGTCCTGCCAAGGCCAACAGCACCCTGGAGTGGAGCAGCAGCCACCTCTACTCACACAGAGCAGACTCACTTCCAACAGATTCAGTGGCTGCTCCATCCCTGGAGGTCTTCCAGACCAGGCTGGATGGGGCTGTGAGCAACCTGCTCTAGTGGGAGGTGTCCCTGCCCACGGCAGGGGGTTGGAACTGCATGATCTTTAAGGTCCTTTCCAACCCAAACCTTTCTGTGATTCTAGGATTTAAACAAAGGACGTTGCTAAGGTCTGGCTGCACACAACAGGCACTGTGGTGTGTCATTTGAGAGGTGCCCAGCTGCCAGGCCATGCTGAGAAGTGATGCTTCTCCTCAGGGACCCTGAACAAGGGTGGATGGAAGCAACTACAGCACCTGAAGGAAGACAGAGCTCACACCGTGCCCCAGCCTTTCAGATGCTGGGTGTGAGCAAGCAGAGCCATGCTGACAGAAAAAGGGCTGCCTGGGCTCCTGGTTGCTCGCTGCCCCAGCGCCCAGATGCCCTCAGAAAAGAGCAGAATCCCTCAAAGCCTTTGCTAGGGGCCAGATGTCTGGCAGAAAAGCAGTGGAAAAAACAGAGAGCTTCATTTAGAGTGTCACTTTCCAAGGTATGCCTTCCCTGAGTGGCAAGGACAGCCCCTTGCACACAGCACCCCAAAAACCTGTGGCAGAGCAGCGTGTCTGGCAGGAGAGCAGTGGAAAAACCACAGAGCTTCATTTAGAGTGTCAGTTTCCAAGGTATGCCTTCCCCAAGTGGCACATGGCACCCCAAAAACCTGTGGCAGAGCAGCTGGAATTGGCTGACACAGGAAAAGCAGCGGGTGAGACAGAGAGGGGACAACAGCTTTACCCCCCCACACCAGGGGTCTGGGCTGGACACGAGGTGTCCCCATCACAAGATCAACCTAAAGCACACTCCATCTTACACTGACAGCAGCAAGTCCTGTTTTCTGGACAGATGAGACACAAAACACTCTTCAAATTGGGATGTGGGGTCTGGGAGGGGGTGAGGGAACGGACGACATGCTTAGAAGTGCAGGAGGTTTACAGAAAGAGCCTCCGTGTAACCTGCAGCTGGGGACAGTATCAGGAGGCCAGGAGCTGCTGGTTCTCAAAGCCTCAGTGCCTCCAGACCAGGGGATGGTCCCCAGCCCGGGTGGGGGAACTCAGCTGCCCCCCAACACTCCCCCCGGCTGCGCCCGAGCCGCAGGGACTCCGCTTGCCAAGGCTGTCAGGAATATCAGCAGGATCAAATTCCCTCAGATTTCAATGCTGCTCCATCTGATTATCAAAAAGGCACAGAGCTTTGCAGAAGCTGAGACTATCAGAGCATATATTACTGTGGGAAAACAGTATGTGACCTAATTCTCTAATTAGGAAGGGGTTCGATTGCCCACGGAAGATGACGGAAGGTTCTGAAAATATTAGTTCCCTGAAATGGCCTTTTCCAGAATAAAAAGATGCCAGTATTTTGTTGTAAGAAAGAGGGTAGAGAGTCGAAGCTTTTCTAGCTGTGGCCAAAGTCACTGTTCTGTACGTTTTGTGTGTCCAAGGAGGAACCCCCCACACGCTCACTCTGCCATCCCTCCTGCATCACCTGCTTCAGCACAGCGACCACAGCCACTGAGACTGAGGACAACCCCAACTTCAACACTTCACTTAAAGCAACAACCCCCCCTGCACCCTCCACCCCTTTCTGCTTAGCAAACGCCCACCCCGAGGAGCAGCTCAGCAGCTCCCAGATGAGCCCGGTTCTTCAGAGACACAAACTCTCTTCAGGGAAGCTTGAAAGCTCCCAAGCATCTCCTCGAAGGCAAACCGCACCAGCTCAGCCAGAGACCCAAGGAGATGAATGATACCACAGCCTCCCAGTTCCCAAATTTGCTGCTCTCGTTTCACAAGCAGGCTGCCTCCCGAGTCACCCCCTCCCTGGAAACCTCTGCAGAGCAGCTGTGCCCTTGCATCAGCTCCTGGGAAGCGGGTGGGAGCTCCGAGGGCCGGGCAGGCTGGCAGGAGCCGAGCCACGCCGCTCCTTTCTGCTCTAAAGCCAGCCAGCTTCAACTGGGAGCCTGGAGAAGCACCCGACGCCCTCAGCCTCCCGCTCGCAGGCAGAACCAGGCGCCACCTGCTCCCGCGATGATGCGGGGTCTGAAGCGGATCGCTTCTGTCGAGCCCTTGGGGATGTTCTTTCGCACGGAGGCCGGCGTGGGGGGGGGAGGATGACAGATTGAAAACCACCCCAGGACCTGCACCCTGCCAGGCTGTGTTATGCTTTAACCGCGGCGAGGGGACGCAGGAAATAGCACAGCGCCGCTCCTTGGCTCTTAATTACGGTCTTGTGACACCGTAGTTAATGGTCTGTCATGGGCTCCATTAGAAACCCTGATGCTCGCAGGAGGCGGACCAAGCTGCGCTCGCAGGAGCTCCCAAGTGAGAGCGGCTCTGGCCTGGAAATC
>NW_008607895.1:0-10272 GCF_000691845.1 Merops nubicus
TTTTTTCTCCATGGCATTTAAACTATATTAAAGAAGTAGTCCAAGAGTCTGTCCTTATCTCCAGAGGAGCTTTGGTTTGTAGGTAAGTTTTCATCATTCCAAATGAGAGGGAAGCCTCCAGTCCAAAATATTTTAAATATTTTAGCTAAGGTGACAATTCCTCTGAGAGGGAAATGCTACTGATTTGGTGACTGGAAAAGCATAAATCATGAACTGTCCAAACTCCTGCATGAAGTCTGTGTCTGCTGGGTGTATAGTCACAAGGAAATATATTCTAGTTCACTCCAGTTCATGCCAATTCTTGTTCACTAGCAGTGCTGTTATGGACACTGTCATCACAGGGTGCTCCAATTCTTCATTGTCAACAAAGGGGGACTCTGTGAGGATTTTCAGTGGAGGAGTTCTGTGGTCAGATTAGGGGATAGGATTCAACCATGTGGTTCTTTTGGTGGTTGGAATGCAGATCTTTTTGGGCTGGCAAAAATGTAAGATGCTAATATGTATTGTGAACTGGGATCCTGTGTCCTTGTGACCTGACTGTGCCTGAGCATATATTGGGTAATATATACTGAGCATATATTTAGGGTAAGGAGATGTTACCATTGCTTTTCTTGATGAGGAATCAAAGCACAGAGAAAGTAAGAGCTAGGGAAAAAGGGAACTCTGATCTCAGGCAGCTTTTGAAGATGTGTGGGATTTCTCTAGCAACATTTCTTCAAGAATTGGGAAGACCTCTCTGCAATCCCCTTACCAGCCTTAGTGGCAAAGTCATCTGCTGTGAGGTCCCTGTAAAAATGGCCTGAGGTGTGGCTGGAGAGCACAGCCTACAACACTGGGGTGTTCCTGCCTGGCCAGCACAAAACCTGCACCGTGGGTGTTAATACTGTGGAGAGAAGAGACTCTCAAATGTAGAGGTGAATAACTTTCCACAGCTGAATTCTCTTGCCAGCTTCACATCTTGTATACAGAAAGTCTGCAGATATCACAGCAGCCATCAGAGGTCTCCTTTCCCTTAGTCACACAGATGAACCACGTTGCCAGCAGGGGTGGCAGGTGAAGAAGCAGCTTTGCTGCCACAGCTCCTAGAAACAAGATTTTGCTTTATTGTCTTTCCTTGACATGAGCACAGAGGTGTTAACACTGGGGAGTTTTGCCTTATAAAACTTAAACTCCCATGAACAGTCTGAAAATGCATTGATTGTGTTGTCCATATTACTGATGTTGTAAAATAACCATTGCAGGGTAGTGTTATCCTTCCACAGAGCATGCCCTGGACATTGTGGACAGCCCAAACAGCTGTGAAGTATGAAACCAGGAAACATTACTGGGTGGAAAAGAAATCTAAACATATAACTAAACCACCAAAGCAAAACAAACCAACCCTAAAAATTCACAATGAAACAAACCAACAACACTCTGTGGAGGCTACCAAGATGCTGAGGGGCCTGGAGCATCTCTGTGCTGGGGAAAGGATGAGAGCTATGGGGGAGTTCATCCTGGGGAAGAGAAGATTGAGAGGGGATCTGATCAGTGCTCATCACTAGCTAAAGGTCAGGGGTACAGAGAATGGGGCTAGACTCTTATCTGTCATGGAGGTGGTGCATGAAGGATAAAATAAGACACATTTTTACACATAGATACACATAAATGTAAATATCTTTTTTTTTTTCCAAGTTGAAATAGATTATCTGCTTTTAATGAGTAAAATTTTCTCTGTATTTGAGTTTTGCTTTGTTTCATTGAGTACTCACCTGCTGGAGAAGAGAGGAAGGCTCTTAAAGAGAAACCATTACACTGAAAATGCATAAGAACCTGTATTTGAAAATATCTTTGTGCAGTTGATACCCTGAGGGTGAGCATCACACAAGGTTGTCGTGGGGAGGATGGAATTCCAGGTGTTGGAGCTTTGGAGTCACTGCCTGCTGGGATCTGTGGCTGGTAGGACCTGGGCTGTGGTTTCCTGCAGTACAGCTTCAGTTTGCCCCCGTGTTGGGTCGGACGGGACACGGTATAAGCACGAGGGAGGTTTGTCAGTTGGAGCAGAGCTGAATGGATTTCTGCTGGCCTGTGTTATCCCTGATTGTGCTGAGATCTCTGGAGATGAGCCATTGGAACTTGAACTTTTACTCTTCCAACTTGCAGAGCATGTTGCCCTCATCAGTTCCTCATTCAGTGTCCTCTTTCCCCCAGAAGAGGCGTTGAGGTGCTCGTAGCCTCCTCTGCACTCTCGTGAGCACTCGCTGCAGATTTTCAATCCTACAGGCACAGACCACGTCTGTGAGAACTGCAGACTGAGCATGTGATAGCTCTTAGAAACTCCAACAGACTGGCCATCAAAAAGAGCCTCTGCTAGCTGAGCTGCTAAAATTAATAGCAGTCTGGAGGAACCTCAGGCATCCCTGGGACTGCTGTCTTGTCTCTTTTCTACTGTAATGTTGTCATTCGTTTTCTTTGAAGCCTCCTCGGACCATCCCCCTCTCCCAAATAGTTCCATCTGGAGGCTGGGAGCTGGCAGGAGTGCCCGGAGGCAGGTTGGGGAGCAGCTCAGCTGCACAGCTCCTGGCCCAGCAGCCCTGGGGCTGCAGCATTCTGCTTTCATTTTCTCTGTGCCTGGCAACAGCAAAGTCCTTGGAAGGGGAGCAGCCAGAAGTGAATGGAATAGGCTGTTATGATAGAGGGTGAAATCTCTATCATAAAACTTGTCTGAAAGTTTATAGCAGAGCCTCTGTCCCTTTTTTCCCATCTTTTTATGAGGTGGATCTGCCTCTACAGACATCTTGTAACTTGTTTTTCCTTGCTGCACAGCAACATGCTCAGAAGCCATTTAACCCAGCTGGGCTGAGGAAGGCAGAGGAGCAGAATGTGACAGTGCTGTGCAATGGCAACAGACCAGTTACTCCTCTGTTTATTTAGACATTCTTTCACCCTGAATGGATTTTAGGTAAGGAGTTTGTTTTCAAAGGAAGGCTTTGTGTGCCTGCTCCTTTTTGACTTTGTAACACTCCCCACCCCACCCCCCCAAAAGCAAAACTTTGGAATTAATATCTAGCCTGGAAGACTGGGTGACTTTGTGCACTCTGATGGTCCAAGAATGAAGTGCTGGTGTTCTTAGGGTGCAGGAATTCTTTTCATCCTGGTTTCCTAGGGAAGCAAGGCCATGACCACATACAATGCACGTGCTGATTCCTCTTTTGATTTCTGTTACTGCCCAATTTCGACCAAACTTAGAGGTGGAGGGAAGAAATTCCATAAAATTATGTAGCTGTGTAGAAGGTGAGCACTCCAGAACGTGGAATTTTAAAGGGGAAACTTGCATCAAGGTAACAGCAACAGAAAAGCCCTTTGCAGTTGCCCTTTATGAGTGATTCTGGTTTGGGAAAGGTTTTATTTGCAGCTAGTGCCAGAGAAATTCAGGTACAGCACAACCAAATGAGAAAGTGACAAATAAAACTCAGTATCCAGAGGAAGAGGTATATATACAATTCAAAATAGCCTTCTCATAGCTGCAGTCCCTTGGAAAAGAGCTCTTAGAGCTGAGGTAGTTCTGTGAAAATAGGAGTTCCATGATCTGCTACGTTCAGCAAAAGCAATATGAAGAATTTTTAGAAAAGAAACAGAAGAAAAAAGTCCTGTGCCACATCATAAACCTCTGTGCACAGAGATGCACAGGCCAGAGGTACAGCTCTGTCACCTTAAAAAGGGTGTAACAGAAAAAGGGTGATCAAAAGTTTCACAAGAAAAGTGATTAAAGAGCCTAACACTCTTCATCCTGGAAGCAAGTGATTTGGGTGAGGATGAGGAACAAGGATGTCATACAGGAGTACAAAATAAGGATGTCAGGAAGAAAGGGAATGGATGTGAGTGTCTGTTGATAAAATGTTGTTTGTGGCTTCCTAGGACTTGTGTTATTGAGAATCTGGACTAAAAAAAATTAAAGGAGATGAATTTTTTCCAGAAGCAGTGGGTAGTGTGTGTGGCTCACCACTTCAGTGTCTCCTGAGTGCAGGGTTTTTGTTGGCATAAAGGGTGAATGAAAACATGCAGAGAAGGAAGAATTTGTCAGAGATGAATGTGGAGAACTTCAAACCCTCTGGCTTAGACATTTTGGAGTTGCAGTCTTGGGGAAGTGGTAGGTCTGTGGGGGAGTTCCTGAGGTACCTGGTGTGTTGCAACTTCAGGAGTGAGGTTTGTAGGAGACCTTGGTATTACCACGTCTTGTGGAATAACCTTCTCAGCTCATTGGTGGTTTTTTAAGTGCAGTTTAACTTCCCTGGCTGCTAGACACTTCAGGGAGAGAACACTGGCTGTGATGTGTAGGTTCCTCCTTTGTATCAAGGGATAATTAACTTTCTGGAGCCCCACGAGCTACTCTCTCAAATAGTGGCCACTATTCTTGATTATGTATTATAAGAATTATATATTCTTGATATATGGCAGCATTCTTGATTTTTTTTATATTAATTAAAATTTTAGATGTTCACAACCTCTCGTCTTTAAGAGTGGCCAATTAAATGTGGTGTGAATTCAGCTTTAAAAATGCTATTTCCAAAAAAAGCTGTTTAAAACCCCAGCAAAGCTGGAGCTGGCACTGTTTGTTCCCACAGTCAGGATACCTGGAGGAGCTGCTGTGGTTTCTGCAGCACACGTCCCCTGTGCCTCAGCCCTGACCTGAGGAAGAGTTCAGCCTCTGGGTCAGATGGAGCCCAAGACACAAGCATAAATCAAGGACTTGTTTTAGTGCCACGTTAAAACAACATGAGTGGCTGGCTTTGCTGACCCCTCCTCCCTTTGGTTAATGTGCTGCTTTGGCTCTTCTTTAAAGAGGGCTCTGTAGAGTAATTTCAGCTCTTATCAGCTTGCTGACAGCTATATGAGCCTCTCTGCTGGCTCCATCCAGGCAATCCCTGCTGGCGTGTGAAACGTCCCCTTCCTACAGCAGCTGGGCCCTGCACAGAGGTACAGGCTGGAGCCCTGGTGTGAGCCCAGGCAGAGAGATGGGGTTTGGTGTTTGTTAGCCTGTTACACACAATTTCATTTCAGTGCTGGCACTTCAAGTTCTTGGAGCACGGTTAGATTTTTACGTGTCCTTTTCGTGAGAATATTCACCTTGTAGCTGCAGTTTGTTCCCTGATGGGGGACAGGCTCTGTCTCAGGGTTCTGTAGGCTCATCATTCTCCCATGGAAATGAACTTTCATCTGCCTGCCATTTGCAGCATTTTAAGGAGGGTACTGGAGAGGCTAACCCTGCTTTAATCCTCCCAGAGTGCTTCGCCTCAGCTCCGGGTCCCCCATAAATGTCAGGCCTGGACAATTTGCCATCTTATCAGATGCAGTGAAGTTAGTTCCAGCCCTCTCACCCCTCCTCCAGAGGAAAGATTTGTTGCTGCAAACAGCAAAGGAAAGACAAAACTTTTTCCTGGCTTACTGCCAGGATCACCAGGGGAGTTGTAGAATCCTTGGCATTTCTAGATGAGACTTTCATTGCTTCCCCCCTTCCACTCTTGGCTTGTTGCAGACTATCCTTATCCTAGATTACTTCTCTCCCTCCTGTTGTCTCTCCTGCCCTGTTGCTTTCCAGAATGAAGAGAAGCTGTCTTCATGCTTGTTGTGTTACAGAGTGGTCTGCATGGCATCTCTGAGGGAAGAGCTCAGAAATCTGAGAGCCGTCAGCACCTCAGAGGATCATTTTTTATACCAGATGCATTTGTGGAGCCTTTGTATCTAGCTTGGCAGCCTCTAAGCAGCAAACGGTTAAACTGCAACTGGAAGAGGGAAACAATGCTCTTTGCAGACAATGTTGTCTTGGGTTTTTAAGATTAGGTTGTAAGAGTGTTGTTGCAAAGCTCTGGGTATGTACCCTTTGCGGATGGCTTGGAGAGATGACAGATAAACCCAGATGATCCCCAGAGTGGAAAGGCATGGACCACTTGGAGAGAGAATATTCAGAACCCTTCCTTGTAGTGCAGCTGCACAAGAGTGGCCAGTGAAGCAGCTCTCCTGGTGTTCCTCATTCTTTGTGCTCTCCCTTTGCTGCTGCTTTCTCTGTACCACATCACATTTCTTCATCAACTGCACTTGCTCCAGTGACTTCTGAAAGTGTTCCAGCTTCAGCCTTTAGCTAAATAGCAGAAATTCACAGCACTGCTGTAGGAATGGGAATGTCAGTCTAAATCATAGAATTGTTCTGCTTGGAAGAGCCATTGGAGATGGGTGAGTCCAACCACTCCCCCAGCACTGCCAGGTCACCACTGACCCATGTCCCTCAGCAGCACAGATCTAATAGTATATTAAATATAGTATACTAAGTAGTAGTAGTACATACACCTTGGTCTCTTATCCATTTTACTAATGGGTGGACAGAGGCATAAATAAGTTGTACAATGACAAATTGTACAAATGTGTATTTTTACAAATCTAAAACGTACAAATTCAAAATGTACAAACTGTAATTTTGAATTTAGAAATGCTGGATCCTGTTTTAATCACTAAATCCAATGTATCTTACAATAGGAACACTTGGCTTTTAAGTTACAAAGGTTTTACATGTTTTGTAGAAAGAATCTGCTGCCAGACAATCTTTAAATGGCTTTTCCTTCAGTCTTTATAAATTGTGCAGATACATCTAGTGATTTTTTAGATACTTATATATAGGAAAATTACATGTCTTTGTTCCAAACAGGCTGTGCTAACTATATGCTGTAACCCTCTTTGGTTTGCAAATGGTTTAACTTATATTATCTGAGGGTGGCTGCTTCATTTCCTCTTAGCTCCTCTTTCTATCTTTCCATTAGCTGACAATTTTGAATGTTCTTTAGACATGAAAGTGGCACTTGGCATTGGTTGTCCTGGAATACATCATTTATCCTGGTGGCTTAAATCTGTACAGATGCTCTGGAGAGGAGGATTATAGAGGGTGTGCATATTCCAGGATACTCACAGTGGAGCAGGGAATCATGGAGAGAAGTTGTTGGATTATGGTTAAGCTTAAGAAATGCAGCTTCCTGCAACTGGACTCAGCTGGTGATGGAATTCTGTGAGAACCTCTGTTGCAGAGGCCACGTTACAGTTGTACTGAGGGGAA
The DNA here is from genome assembly GCF_000691845.1 of Merops nubicus. Taxonomy (NCBI): domain Eukaryota; kingdom Metazoa; phylum Chordata; class Aves; order Coraciiformes; family Meropidae; genus Merops; species Merops nubicus. The sequence goes on from NW_008607895.1 coordinate 7,082, forward strand.
GGGGAGAAGAGCTCCTCCCCTACCTTCTACATTGTTCAGGTGAAGTAAAAGATTCATGGAGAATGTAAGATGCAAATGTTGCTCAGTGATGTACATTACATTTTTTTTGGGGTAGAAAGGACTCCTGTAATATGTTTTAACCTTTATCTTTGACATTATTTCTCTGTTTTGCAAAATGTAGCTTGATGCGGTGAAGAATATTCCTCTTTAGCATGTCATTTCAGATCATAGAGTCACAGGCTGGTTTGGGTTGGAAGGAACCTTAAAGATCACCTAGTTCCAACCCTCTGCCATGGGCAGGGACACCTCCCACTACACCAGGTTGCTCAGAGCCCTGGCAAACCTGACCCTGAAGGTGTTTGCCAAGGAGAAATTAATAACTCCTATTGATGTCTGTCAGTTATTTTGTTCATGTAAAATAATGTTCAGTCCTGATCCATTGCAGTGGCCACCATGAAGACAAATCAGCAGTTGTTAATTGCTTCATTTCATCAGACAACCATGCAGTTTGACTCATGAAGGGTGAGGTGTTGTACAGAGCTGGAGCCAAGAACAGTTATGTTTAAGATGAGGAGGAAAAAAGCAACGTGTCCTAAATTGAATTTTTCCCAGAGATAGAGAAGAAAACCCCACCACAGCCAGTCCTTCAGCTTTCCTCCTTGCAGACATCAGTAAGAGCTCTGTGTTCAAGCAGAGCTGGCAGTAATGGCTGTGATTGAAGCTGTCCAGGGTTGAGAGCTCTGAGTATGGGGCTACGTGTATGTTTATGCTTATATAAACCAGAACTCTGCAGCTCTCAGGCCTCCATCAAAAGGGCAAGTTCTCAGTATAGAGCTTAAGCTCTGAAATTGAGGTATGTGCTGGTTTTTGACTGCTGTAATGTGATGGTAACCCTACCTAGGTTTTTTCCTTTCCCTTGCTTCAAAAAGCTGTCCTTTCATGTGTGTGATTGGCACGGGGCTGGCTTTGTGTTCAGCTTCTCTAATCAAGGGAATTTAAGCTTCCATTCTCCCAGCATTAGCACAGCAGCCATGGGAAATCTCAAACAAGACAGATCTTGTTGCAGCAGTTGACACAAATAAAAGCAGTTGTGCTTTTATTTATTTATTTTTGATGCTGGTTGCAGATGAAAAGTTTCCAAGCATCCTTGAGCCACGTTACAAAGGCAGGCAGCAGAGAGCAGGGCAGCTGCTGAGCAGGGGAGATGCTGGTGGGCATGGGACAAGATCACAGTGGGAAGCATCAGTGGGTGGAACTCAGAAAGCTGGGAAAGGTGTAAACAGATCCCCAATTTATCTGTAGAGTGGGCTCTCCAAACACTGTTTTATTGGCCAGTGGCTCCTGCTTTACTAACCTCTAACCCCTGCAATGCTCAGAGGTGCTGCCCACCAGCCAGCCTTGTCTTTGAACCCCCCTTGGCTCCTGGCACCTCAAAGGCTCTCAGCCAGATTGCTGTGTTTTGCTGGGGACCTCCCCTCGCAGCAGGACGCCTGCAGCAGGGAAAACTGATCCACCCTGAGAACATAGACGTGTTTGAAGGCAGTGCCCCTGGGACTGGAAACCTAGTGCTTTCAGTTTCAGGAGCTGTCTGTCATCTGTCAAGAAATGTGGCTAAAATGTTGTCGTCCCCCCCAACTTGTGGTCATCTAGTCTTTAAATATTCCCTGCAACTCCATACCCATTTATTTTGATGTTTTCCAGACAGCTGTTGAGTCGGCCATAGCGTAAGTCTGGGGCACTGCAGGGCTGTTTTTCTGTGGTTGACAGAGTGTCTGAAGGGCAGATTTAGCATAAAAAGGATGATCAAGACCCAAATGGTTTGGACCACTCCTTAGGTGTGTGTTTCCTCCTTCATGCTAACAGCCTGGAGAAACTTGGAGTGATTAGGGAGCCCTCCAAAATCCTGCAAACTGCAGGTGCAGAAATGCATGGAGGGAGGCAAGACAGCCAGTGCTAAGTGGTATTTGTTCCCAGCCAAGTCCTCTGTTCTTAGTTTTAAAACTAAGTTGCTGTCTACTAGGACAAAAAAAAAGTGGAAATCTGGTTTTTAGGGGTCAGGATAGTGCAGGATTTCAAAATGATACCATTTCATGGGAGAGAATGAGAATCATCCTCTTAAAAATACCATCTCCTGTGTCATAGGTCTGAGCCAGATTTTAAGCAGAACAAGACTCTTGTTCATCATGGAAGATGAAATCCTTCAAATATCCTCTTAAAAATATCTCCTGTGTCATAGGTCTGAGCTAGATTTTAAGCAGAACAAGACTCTTCTTCATCATGGAAGATGAAATCCTTCAAAAAAAAAAAAACAAACCCCAAAACCCAAAGAAAAACAAACCCCAAACCAAACAAAAGAGCTGAACCCCCCCAAGTTATCTGAAAGCACAGAAGTAAGGCTCAAAATGTTAACTTAAATGTGAGTGTTGCCAAGGATTGTTCTCATACAGGCCTAGGAGGTGGTGGTGTACATGGGTGGGGTGTGTGGATTGCTACAACTGGTACAAGTGACTCTGTTCAAAGCACCCGAGGGGAGGTTGTGTGGAAGTTGGAGGTTAAGAGCTGAGCTTGCTCTGAGGTTTTCCTGTACCTGTAGCTCCTCTGAGCTGGTGCTGGTGGGGTGGTTTGCAGCAACAAAACTGAGCACCCGTAGAGGGGAGTTGCTCCCAAGTGGCTGGTGTCTGAAGAGCAAGACAAGCATCTTGAGCTCTGACCTCTGTCCCCTGATGGATCAGCAGCTGAAACAGAGAAGCAGAAAAACCCAGAAATTTAGGTAGTGGAGAGATTGAGTTTTCACTCTGTGTCTGAAATAGGCAGAAGTGTTTCTTTGATGGCTGGAATGGCTGCAGTGGGGAATATTGAGCCAGGTGATTAAATTAACTTGCTGCTTTCATTCTGAGGAGAGATTTTTAATTTTTTTTGAGACTGAATTGCAGCAAAAACCAGCCTAACAGAACATCCATCCAGAATCTCTTAACATGTAGGACTGGAGTGATAGAAGTCACTGGTTTGCTTGCTCGACCTGCAGAAGTGTCTCCTAATTAAGGAATGTTCCTCAGTAGACCACTCATACAAGTTGTGTATGTTAAATAGTTGAATGTTTTCAGGGATTTACTTGGGAATCATGCCTAGCTTCAAAACAAGAGTAATGTTTTCAGGGATTTACTGAATCATGCCTAGCTTCAAAACAAGAG
>NW_008607896.1:0-13789 GCF_000691845.1 Merops nubicus
GTCTTGGGGGGGACATCTGCGGGTGAAGGGCAGGCTGAGCAGGTCTCTGCGGGCTCCGGGTTGTGGTGGTGGCGTTTTCCGCAGGGTGAAGCGAGGCCGGAGTGTCTCACTAGACCCTCTACACATGGTCCTTGTGGCTTTTTCCCCTAGCTCCCACCGAACTCACAAACGCGTTGTGCTTCTGAGCATTTACAGGCTGCGGTGGGTCTGATGGTCAGCTGACGTTGCCTAAATCATTGATAAAGTGAGCTGGCATTCAAATATTTCAGTGTTATATGGCTTTTCCATCCCCTCAAATCTGTATTTTTGAACTAGAGCGTGTTCAGGAAGTTTCAGCTAACTTGAGGCGCTTACTACTGGGTTGTTCTGGTAATTACGCTAATGTTGTTAATAATATGTGTTAATGTTGCTTGTCTGCATTCCATACTCTTCTTGCATTTTTGGAATATGTTTTCTGTTGGAAAGTGGCTTAATATTCAGAAACTGATTGCAAAATATTGTTTTGACATATGATCCAGAAAGCCCTTTTCCATGTAAGTGGTGCCACTCACTGGATTAAGTTTTTGTAGTTCTATGTCCTGGATTTGCACCCAAAGCTGTAGAAATTGGTGGAAAATCAGTGAGAGAAAAGCAGGGGAGTAGGAGAATAATGAGTAGAATAACTGTACGATGCTGTTGAAATACAAGTTTCATAAGTAAGAAAACAGGGTTTGCTTCTTCAGTTTCTCTCTCTTCCAACTTTGGCCTCTTCAGCCTCTGTTTCAGCATGTTACTTTGTAGTAGTAGCACAGATTTTGCAGGCCAGTTGTTAAACGCATTGCTTAAGTTTGTCTGTCCATTCATCTACCTGTCTTTGGGATGACTGGGTCTAATGGCAACAGCACCAAAGTCATGGCTGCAGTAGAAGTGAGTTCTCTAGGGGTTAGAAGCCATGTATATGGATGACTTAAAAATTAACTTAATTTTTTTCTCCTTGTTCCAGATGGAAAAGAAGAGTTCATGGTTTCTGGTTTGCATAGTAGCAGAGTCTGCATAGGCTTAAAGGAGACTCTAGTGCGGGTGAGAAGTGTCACACCCCTTGCAAGGCTTTGCTCTGTAAAAAAGAAGACATGAATCCTACAAATGACGGCCCAGTATTTGGGACCATTTTTGACTGGGACTATCTCTTATGGGAAGTTCGTTTGACATTTTTAGCTGCTGGTTTTTTAATCTATTTGGGAGTATTTCTTCTGTCACACTGGTTGTCTACACGGATAAGTACCACTTATGGTGCTTTGTATGCAAAGGAGAAGGTCTTTTGGAATATGGCAGTCACACGTGGTGTGTTTGGACTTCAGAGTTGTATTGCTGGGTTATGGGCTTTGCTCATAGATCCTGTTTTTCATGCTGACAAAGTGTATTCACAGCAAAAGTGGAGTTGGTTTAACTGTTTAATAGCTGCTGGATTTTTCTTGCTTGAAAATGTAGCTGTTCACGTGTCCAACGTTATTTTTAGAACATTTGATGTGTTCTTAGTAGTTCATCACTTGCTTGCTTTTGGTGGCTTGGCTGGTCTAGTAATTAATGTGAAATCTGGACATTATCTGCCTTTGATGGGAATGTTGCTGGAGATGAGTACGCCCTCAACCTGCATTTCCTGGATGCTTCTAAAGGTAAGAATGTGGCAATTTTGAAATGATGTTTGTAACAGTTTTCGTGCATCTCCCTTGTCCCTAGGTAACCCAGGTGGCTTGTCTAGCCAGCTTTTCAGTAAAACTGTGTTCATCTAAGTGATAATCCCCTGCGATACCTGCTCTTGTTGTGGTGGTAGTTGTGTAGCCCTCCAAGTGGGTTTCCGTGTGATGGTGTGCACACGTGGGTAGTGAGATGGTGTAGATGCATTGTGAGCTGGGGATGTGAACGTGGAACATCATAGCTCTGCATGGAGAGAGTGCCTGAGAGAGCGTGTATGTCTGAGCTGGATATTTGCCTTAGATTGTGCAGATTCTCAGTTCCTTATCTTGAAGTAGCCATCTCACTTCTGCATACTTTCTGTTCTTGTTTTTCTAGGCTGGCTGTGCTAACACCTTTTTCTGGAAGGCAAACCAGTGGGTGATGATCCACCTGTTCCACTGCCGCATGATTCTCACTTACCACATGTGGTGGGTGTGTATTTTCAATTGGACATCTGTGATAGAAAATCTGGGACTTCTTCATTTTATTGTTTTGTTCTCGGGGTTATTTGCTGTTACACTAATACTTAACCCATACTGGACGTACAAAAAAACGCAGCAGCTCCTCAGCCCAACTGACTGGAACTTTGAAAATAAAAAAATGGAAAACGGAAAATTAAACGGTGAAACACCTCAGAAGAAGGGGATATAACACTGAAACAGCTGTTTCCTGGTCGGGTAGAAGAAGAACACAGTGTGAAGTGATTCTTTGCCCATGAACTAGAAGCTTTTTGCAAGAAGCTCATTAACACAATGATTCCTTGCTGGTAGTAATCTGCATGCACCAGATGTGTTTGAAAGTTGTTTGTCTTCCATATGTGCATGCATGTAAGAACTTCAACCTCTTGGTTATGAATTACACCAACAATTTTGTCAGGTTGGACATTATTTCATAATTTAGTAGGGACATGCTCACTAATGGCATCATTTGTCGTAATGCTTCAAAGTGTCTTTACAGTTAATTTGTCTATTAAGCTCAGCTTGAATCAAGTTTAGCTTGCATCCTATTTCACATCTGTCAGAGATGCTGATACTGGAAATGATGTAGTTTATTAAGATGAATGATGACCCAAGTTAGGTATGCGTGGGTACCTGGTTGCTGTATGCCATTAAATCATTCCAAGTGGCTGAATTGGTCAGTGGTAGGATGCAGTCACGGATGGGTGGTTTTTGGTTTGGTTTGGTTTAATTATTCTCTCTTATAAGTGCACTTGAGGAAGAGGAAGGTAGCTGCGTGTTCACCGTCGAAGTGATTTGTAGCTTCTAGGTTGCCCTCAGTATGGGAGCGCTTCATACCCACCACCAACATGCATGTGGGGTGCAGGTGTTTGTTATGCTGGTGGTCTAGCTGTTGATGTAATCATAGTGGTCCCTTCTGGACTTGAAATCAATGAAATAGGAAAGTCAGACACAGAATATTTGTTTTGCCCTTTAAAAGATTGCTGGTTGATTAGTAAAATTTTTTTTTTTTGGGGGGTAGGTCCCACACAAGTGGTCACACAGCTAGTTCCACTAGTGTTCCTGTTACAGTTCCTCTTTATTTTTGGAAATTCTCTTAGTCCTAGAGGAGTTTAGAATCTGAGGTGACTCCTCTGTGCAGGAAAGCCTGTGTCATCTCCTTCAGGAGTTCAGCTGTTCTTGTAGTATTTTTATTTTACTTTGAAGAACATACAAAGTAATGCTAACAGCCCTTTGCACTTTATCTGCCACATCACTAAATATTTACTTGACCTAAAGAATAGGGCTGCTTTTTAAACAGGGACTTGGCAAATTGTGGTGGATGTTCTCCTGCTAGTAGCGTTGGTCTGATGGTTCCGGGGCGAGTTCCGGGCTGTGGAGGAGGCAGGAGGATCACGGCATTGCAGAGTGACGCCTAGTGGCAGGGGAGCGGCGAAGGCACCAGTTAGTTTGACGCACTGAACCGGGGAGATAAAAAACCCGTCATTTGAAACTTAGTTGTGTAGGATGACATGGCTGCTGCACAGGTTTATTTTCCAAAGTCATAAGCCTGGGCAAACCCAAGCTGTGAAGAACGTTAGGTCAGGGCACCCGTTAGAGGCTCTGCATGCTGATCTGTGCCATCAGTACAGCCTGTGTCTGGAGGATATCAGCTTAAATGTGTGAGGGGTACACTCTTTGGTGTACACAACTCCATTTTGTTAATTTTTGGTGAAAATGTTTTTGATGTTGTTCTGAGTGAAGGGAGGAGGCTAGTGGTCGGGTGCTGCGTGTCAGCACAGAATTTAAGAGCTGCTCTGTGAGGGAGAGGAAACTTCTTCCTGTTAGGTCACAAATATATAGCTAGATCTTGTTGATAATGATGAAGTGGTGAATATCTGAAATTGCCCGTTCAAAAATAGGGTGAGAGGGTTATAATAATCTTCCATGGCAAGCCTATCTGTCATCCTGCTGGTATTTAATAGAGAAAAATCTAAATTTTGTGTTACCTTCTTATTTCTAAGCAGGCCAGAATGAGGTTGCAGTGTTTAGGCAGCACTGCCTGTCTGAACACCTCTCCTGAGGGGTTGTGTGTTAGAGAGTAATGTTAAAAGTACTTTTCAGGAAAGCAGAGGGATGCATTCCTCAGAAACACAGCCCAAATATGCAATCCAGATTCATATCTTGTAGAATCCAAACCTCACTTGCAGGAGTTCCAGGGGGAAAGGTGGAGGATAAATCACCAGGATCAAAATGATGTTGTGCTCTGTGCAGCTTAAAGCTTAAAGGTTTGGATTCAATAAAACATGGTAGCAATTATAACAGTCCCAGCTACAGAACTATGAAGAATCCCAACAGAAAATGGGAGCATCAGAAGAGAAACAGACTTGGGCCAAGTGTGCAATTCTCTTAGGAGCTGGCTATAGCAGGTGAGGTTTCTATGTGCCTAAATGGAAGAATATGGAGGGCTGGGGCCAGTAGTAAATTTGGGACTGGAAAAAGAGATTACGTGTGGTCCAAGCAGACAGGTGTATAGTTATGCCAGTGGCACCAGACTTCTAAAGTTTCATGTTTTGTGTTATTAATATTGGTAATACTAAGTGGATTTAAAATCTCTCATTAAAAGTATTTTTATCATAAAGTAACGTTATAAGGTACAAGTCTATGATTTTTTTCATGCAAAGACTGTTATAATGTATCTTGAAAATCTTTTTTGTGTCTTGACTATATAATTAATAATTATTATATAATTAAAGCCTAAAAGTATTATTAATAAAATTTTTATTATTAATAACATGTGTTGGTTTTTTAGGTCCAGTAGGGTTTAAATTAAGAGAGCTATGCAATAAAGCAAACAGCAGCACTTGTTTTATTTCTGTTTGCTTGAGGAGCAAAGGGAGTTTGTAACACAGCTAGAAATACAACAGTACACGAAAATGTAGAAAATTAAGATCTTCTTAATCTTGATAGTCTGGAGTTGGAGCTACCAGCTCTGTTACATGGAGATTTTTTTACATTCAAGTGTTTCCTTTACTGGCTTTTGGCTGCTCCCCTCAAGAGGATTTTCTGGTTTGTCATGGCGGATGACTGTCTCTTTGCTCTGAAACAAGGCTGAAAAAGTTCTCTAACTGAGGATTTTGGTGTCTACTCTTAGAGCTAAGGGCTACTTCTCAATCCAAAGATAGATGAGCCATAGTTTGCTTATAAATTTGGTTAGTACAAAACTAATCCAAGTCCTGTTGGGCCTCCTTTATAAGGCCTCATCCACAATCCAATGTGGAAAAATTCACAATCATCTTCAGCTGGGTCGGGTCATAGGTTGTGCTGCTGCCATGATTTGGAAAACTCTTGCCTAATATGTTTTTGGCTGAATTTTTTGTTAGTCTGGGTGACTGTTGGAGGCTTCATCCTGCTTTCTTGTGGTCAAGCTTATTCAAGGGATGTTGTTTGTGGCACCTTTGTTTGGTTTGTTTTTTTAAAGAGAAATGTCCGATAGAACGTGTGCTGTCCAAGCACCTGCTTTTTACTGTCTTCATACAGCATTCCTAAATCGCAGGTTGTGTTTGCCTCCATTTGTGTCCTGTCATGTTTGTATTTTTTTTTTTTCCCCAAGTCAGCCATCATTTCCCCTCCAACCCACCAGTGTTTCTATATTTACTTACTTGCAGTACTGGCCGTGGTCTTGCAGCAGTCACGTTACCACAGTGGTGTCTGTCTAATAGTTTTCAGCACATACTCATGAGCCCTTCTTCCACTAAATACCCATGTCCAAATCTTTCAGGGTTTTTTTTTTTTTTCCTTTCCCCTGATAACACTGATCAAATACCGATGTCACATGGTTACAAGACATCTTTCTTAACATCAGGGAGACTCCCAGTTAAAGTGAACTTATAAGTGTTGGGCAAATTCAAGTCTGCTCTTGTACAATATATAGCATTTGTTGAATTTACACTGTGTACATAAATAAAAGTATTTTATCAAATAATTGTCTACCATGAGTTTCACTTAATGATGAAAATAACGCTTATTATTTTTTACTTGCTATTTGAAATTTACGGGTTCTGGAGTGCTAGCACTAAAACAATGACTTTTTATTTTGAAATATCCTGTTAAACCTGACAGTTAATGTTATATCCATGGAAATGGCTATAAAACCTTGTAAACTAATGTCCCTTCACCAACTTCTAACATATTAACATGAGCATGTTTAGTTATGTAACTAAACCACTAGAAGCTGTGCTATATGTAAGTATGTATTAAATACATTAGAAAAGCATCACTTGGAAATGAGCCTTATGGCCTGTGTGTTTCAAGCATGTGGTCTGTTTTTGCATTGGACTCCAACTGTGAAGACACTTCATCTGGTACCTCATAGAATTATAGAATGTTTGGGTTGGAAGGGACCTCCAGAAGTCATCTACCTCAACCCCTCTGCTATAAGCAGGGACATCTCTAACTAGATAAAGCTGCTCAGAGCCTCGACTAGCCTGACCTTGAATATCTCCAGGGACAGGGCCTCCACCACCTCTCTGGGCAGCCTGTTCCAGTGATCTACCACCCTCATATTAAAGAACTTTTTCCTAATGTCTAACCAAAATCTACTGTTTTCTAGCTTAAAGCCATTACCCCTCGTCCTATCACTACAAATCCTTGTGAATAGACCCTCCCCTGCTTTTACTTGTAGGCCCCTTTCAGGTACCGATAGGTTGTTATAAGGTTACCCCCAGAGCCTCCTCTTCTCCAGGCTGAACAACCCAAATTCCCTCAGCCTGTCCTCACAGGACATAGGTGCTCCAGCCCTCTGATCATTTTTGTGGCTCTCCTCTGGACACCCTCCAACAGGTCCATGTACTTGTTGAGTTGGAGGCTCCAGAGCCGGACACAGTAGTCCAGGTGAGGTCTCACCAGGGCAGGATCACCTCTCTCCATCTGCTGGCCATGCTCCGTGATGCAGCCCAGGATTTTATCGGCTTTCTGGGCTGCTGCTGCGCATTGGTGGCTTATGTCCAGCTCCTCATTTACTAGTACCCCCAAGTCTTTTTTTCCAAAGGACTGCTCTCTAGTATCCTTCCCCAGCCTGTATTGGTAATGCTGGTTGCCCTGGCCCAGGTGCAGGACCCTGCACTTGGTCTTGTTGAAAATGACACTTCATGCTTAGCATGCACCACCTTAAACTTAAAAAAAAAAACCAAACAAAAACAACTTGTCTCATTGCTAAATAAGAAAATCAAATTCTAAGCATTAAATGTGTTTGTCTTTTCATGGTGCTTTGCAGGAAATAATTCCTAATGCTTTATAGCATTAAATTAGTGAGTTAAATAGCGTCATTACTAACATTTTAATTATTCTTACAAGAATGCCCTGTGTAAGCAATTGGCTGGCATCGTTTTGCTAGTGGCCTCTGCAGTGAAGTCCCTGAGATTAATTGAAGCAGAAGTAAGAAGTTCATGCGTAAAGCTCCACTAGCTGTGGAATGTGTGTGGGTACAGACTGGGATGGGAAGAACAATGCATAATGGTACTTGTATGAATAAGGTCCTTTTTTGTAAATAATCTATAAAAGAAATTTAAATGTTATTAAAGTTTTGCTATTCAGATGTTTTCAAGTAATATACAAATATATTTTACTTAATAATTCTTACCATATTCCCAGGAAAGTATTACAGCACACTTAGGCTGACGTTACTCAGCAATTACAATCTTTTGATCTTGTGTCATGGCATTGGTGTTTAAGTTGATAATTTGCAACAAAAAATAAGCGTTGGTTGTTAATTAAGTAAATTATGCCTGTTGCTTTAGCTGTTAGCCCCCGGATGTGTTTCCAGTGTTGGAAGAGAGGTTGCATGTTCTGGATCTGACTGACTAATGAGGTGTTTTCTGCTAGCAGTGGTGCCACAGAGCAGAAACAAGTGTTCCTGCAGCACGTTCTGCCTTCCTGTTTTCCCCACGTAGCGCAGTGCTGAGGTGGAATGCCGGAGAAGGCGATGCAGCAAAGGTGCAAGGAGGTGAGGGTGCTCCCAGCAGCAGGCAGGCCTCGCGGGGAAGGGAAGGAGCGGGGCCTGCTGGCGTGTCCTTGGGGAAGGACAAGGCGAGGAAATGGGCTGTGCCGCTGCTCGCTGCTGTCTGTGTGCTTGGGCCTTCTGAGGAGTCAGCCAGGGTCACTTCAGAGTCATTAAGGACATGACCTGAGCAGAGGGTGGAAATTTAATACTAGCTTTATCAGATAAAGGATGCATTACTTCTGGTCTGAAATGCTTATTTCCTCATAGGGTTCTCTTTTTAGCTGCCTCTGCTCCTTTGAAATGCTTGGTTCCCTGTAGGGTGCCATATAAGATGGCAATGTTTACACCAGTATGTCCTCTGGTGTTTACTGTAAAGACTTGGAGGGTGTGCCTTGTGTCAGTACTGACAACTGATTGTGGCAGCTCTGGATACTCACTCAGCCTGACGTTTCTGTTGCTGTTGCTGTCTGGGTCTGCAGCTTCCCTCTCCTCCTGTGCTGCTTCTGCTGCCAAAAGTACTTTACCCTGTCAACCCCGCAGCCTGTCACCCAAGCAGTGCTCCAAGAAGTCTAAGCATGGGGCTTGCACTGAGCAGGTGGGAAAAAAGACTGATTTTGTAGAAGGTAGAGGGCTGACTTTCTCACACTTTTGGACAATGTACGTGTGCTGTCAGGATCTTTCAAGGCTAAATCCAGGTGATAACTGCAATACCCGGAAAAACAAAGCTGCATAGGCAAACTACAAAAGTGCAGAGAAGCAGTTTGCATGGAGCAGACGTGGCATGGAGTACCTGACAAGCCCATGATCATCTTGTTTTGTGGGTCATATTTATAGGAAGAAAGTATATCCTGGAAAGCAGTAGTAGCCTTCCTTAGGAGTCACAGGAAATAAATATTAAAAAAAATAAGGAGACTTTGGGATGAGGTAGACTGATTGTTACGTTGTACAGTGCTAAGCGGGTTACAGTTGGACATCGATGATGTAGATTGTCTGATGCTTTAACTCTCTTCTTGTTTGTGTGTTTTGTTGTTTTTTTTTTTTTTTGGGGGGGGGTTTTTTTTTTTTTTTGGGGGGGGGTTTTTTTTTTTTTTTGTGTGTGTGTGTTTTTGTTTGTTTTGTTTGTTTGTTTTTTCTTGGTAACAGTGTTTTAACTGGGGTTGTTTAGCCTGGAAAAAAAAGGGGCTTCGGGGTGACCTTATCATTCTCTACAACTATCTGAAAGAAGGTTGTTGCGAGGTGGGGGGAAGTCTTCTCTCAAGTAACAAATGATAGGACAAGAGGAGATAGCCTCAACTTGTGCCAGGGCAGGTTTAGATTGGAAGTTAGGAAAAATTTATTCCCCAAAAGGGTTGTAGAGCACTGGAACAGGCTGCCCAGGGAAGTGGTGGAGTCACCATCCCTGAGGGGATTTAAAAGATGGATAGATGTAGTGCTGAGGGGTGTGGTTTAGTGGTGACCTGGCAGTGCTGGGTTAACAGGCTCAATGTTGAAGGTCTCTTCTAACTAAAATAATTCTGTGATTCTAAGTATCTCTCTGCCACTGATTGAGTTCAAGTCTGAGTACCTTTTTTAGGACATGAAAGTTCCTAAGCCAAGTATTGCCCAAGGCTGAAGGAGACTACAGTGTGTTCTAATTCATGGTAATTTATTCTTGTATTGTCATTGCCTTTTTATCTCACATAATTATTTTTTACCCCAGAGGGTCTTTTGCATATTCATGAGCTCAAATCAATCTGATCTTTTATTTTCCTAGCCATCCTATTACTTTTTATTTGCCGCTTTTCCCACTTGAATTACTTTTTCTTAAATGTTGTTGGCTTAGAGTTGTACACAGGTTTTCATATGAAGTCTTCTCAGTACCTTGTATTCCAGTAGTACTTGCTATCTGCCACTGGAAATAGCTCTGCTTAGCCAAAGGTTGCATTTTCCTTTCATGGTTGCGTGACCTTAGTGCTTAATGGTCGTCCTGCGACAGTGAATTCATTCAAGTACCTTGCTTCCTCAGCTTCAGAATAAAGCAGAGCCATCACAGCATGGTGAAATAACCAAAAGCAGGAATTTGGTGTTCTAGAAATAACTTGTGCTTATGACTCTGCTGAGTGCAGGTGCCCAGGTGCTGGCATCAGGGGCTGCAGTGTGGCCTCTGAGGAGAGATTGGGGATGCCCCATGCCCAACACAGGCAGTTCCAGCCGTCTCACACCAACACACCACAGAGCACAGCACAGCCCTGCAGCCAAAATAGTGGCGCCTCTGGGAAAACACACTGGAGAAAGGGAAAACACCATACAGAAGAGTGTGAGAAAAAAAAGGTGAGAGAAACCACCCTGTGAGCACCAAGGTGAGAGCAGAAGTAGAGGGAGGAGGTGTTGCAGGTGTGGAGGCAGAGATTCCCTTGCAGCCTCTGCAGGAGCCCACAGAAGGGCAGGTTTATCCTGAAGGACTACAGCCTGTGGGAAGGACCCACGCTGGAGCAGGGCAGAAATGTGAGGAGGGAAGTGCAGAAAGGAACTCTTACAGACTGACCACAATCCCCACTCCCCATCCCACTGTGCCCTTCAGGACGGGAGGAGGCAGAAGAGTCAGGAATGAGGAGTGAAGTTGAGCCCAGGAAGAAGGCCTGGGAAAGGAAAAAAGAAGGGAAGTGTTTTTATTTTTGTCGTTGTTTCTCACCGTCCTACTCTAATTTTAATTTGCAGTAAATGAAAACAGAGTCTGTTTGGCCTGTTACAGCAGCTTCTAAGTCATCTCCCTGCCTTCATTTTGACTCACAAGCCTTCTGTCTTATTTTCTCCCACTGTCCTCTTGAGGAGAGGGAGTAAGAGAACGTCTGGGTGGGAGCCAAGGTCAACCCACCACAGCAAGTTACAGCATCAGTTGTACTGCAGCTCATGTGCCACCCGTGACAACAAGGAGCTGATGTAACACAAGGACTCTGGTGCTGAGGAATATTAAAATTTAGGAAAATTTGTACTTTGTCTGAATTGTCAGCCTGAGAATTTGACTTGCAAAGACTCCTTGTAAGCAGAGTTTTTCAAGGTATTAATGGAAGAAGTTCTAGTACTGATAAAACATCACAGTGTTATAAAACTCAGTTGTCAGGTTAGCCTGCACTGATAATGCTCAGAACTGATAAGCTGTCTCCCAGTAGTGGTGCTTCAGAAAGACCTGGAAGACAGCAGTAGGCATCACATTAGAATGTGAATGAGCAATGCTTTTTTAAAATCAAATGTTATTTTAATGTAATAACCTGAATTTAAGAAACCTCTGTGGCTTGTCTTCTTAAAATACTATTTTTTTAATATATATATAAATTTAAAAAGTATTGTCACTCAGCCTTGTTTGGTAAGGGAAGTAGAGGGGACCTACATCTGCAGATGTTCCAGTTCAGTAAAGGCTGTTGGATGCCTCTCTTTAAGTGGTTTCTGAAAGATTACATTAAGCAGATTTTATATGATCTTTGTGGGGGACACAGTTGAGAACGACCAGAGAAACAATTTCTGAGTTTCCAGTGGATGAAAATTCCCAGAGAGGAAGTGCCAGCTACATCAGCTTGTAAACAGGATGAAGAAATTGAGAAAATCAGGCGTCACTGGAGAACTCTGTAACTTAAGTTTTAGTTACCTTGTTCAGATTTCAAGAAACATTTCGGAAAGCAAGTCCAAGGAATGATGTTGTATGTCCTTAGGTGTCATAAATTTAAGCTGACATTCAACTGCCCCAGTTTCCCTCAAGAGAGAAGGAAAGGGACACCTTCTTCACAGCATTGTGTCATGTGGAGCTAGGATGCTGCCCAGTGTCCATGGTGTCCATAAGATGGTAAGTACCTGTCCTGGAGCAGATGATGACCTGTGGTAACTTGGTATCTTTGCTGAAGCCTCAGTAAGCAGCAAATGAGAGTAAGGAAATTCTGGTAAGCCTGTACATACATCACCAGTAAAACCAATTTAAACATCATCTTCGGACCTCGTTATGAAAAGTGTCATGTTAATTCTGGAGACAGCCATTATCTGTACTATAATTATCAAAAACTAATTATAAGTGGATAAATAATTTGTGATTGCAAGGCTTAGGGGTGTTATGACTGCTAATGGGATGTTACCCTAGAAATAGTACGAAGAGAACAAGGTATTTTGGAAGCTATTTTTGCATTCTTATAAGTTGATCTGCTATTGTTGGATTTGTCCAACAAGGTTTCCACAGCAACCTCTTATCGGAATTAGAGAAAGATATTTAAGTATGGTCACTGGAATCAAAGGGGTGGTTGTCAAAGGTCAAAAGGGTTCAGGAAAGAACTACAGGAAGGTTTTGAAGTTTCTTTCTCTAACAGTGAAAGCTAATTACAAAAGGGAGAAATTAATGCACATGGATAATGTTCTGGTTGTCAAAAGGGGAAGGATATTGGTAGTAAATTATGTTTTTTAATGATAGAATTAAGCTATTTGAGCTTAGTTTAGATATGTGCCTGTTTCTTAACATGGCCTCTAACGATAAGCGGTTATTAATGGTTTGCCAGAGACTGATCCCCTGACATTCCAGCTCCTGAAATGATAGCTGGGTGCAAGCAAAGTGCAACGTATTTAAAAAATCACAGAAACAACAGAATAAAGTGGTCTTTCTGCTGGAAGCTGAACCATAATGGTACTCCTGGCCTTAACCTTTACATGTGACCCAATCTTCAAGTTTTCTTTCTTATGTAGAGCCTATAGAGCTGTGTAAGTACCATTTTAAGTTCACACCATGATGAACTGCATTTAAAAGAAATAACTTTGTAAGACTGAAAAAATTTTTGAAAGTAATACTTTTAAATATTTAATTTGTAGTTTGGTTTGCATGAACCCACACAAAGACATGGGATAGATGTGAATGTGTTTTGTTAAACTACAAATTAAAATTGTAGAAAAAAAGGTGGATTCAAAGGACTTTTGAAACACCACCATTTTCTACTAACATTTTCATGGGATGATAATGAATTTACTATACCTGGGCATATTTCATTACTGGGTGTAGTAGCATTAATGCTCTCAAATAGGCAAGGATCACTGCTGACTGATGCACAGATCTTTCAATGGCATCCAGCTTGAAGTTTTCATGCTTAAACATGGTCCAAAGATTTGAAATAATATTTAGCAATATTAAATAGTTGTAATCTATATCAAGGACTTATAATGTACTTACGGAGTTGTACTTTAAGAGGATTTATTTTCATCAGAGTGCACACAGATGTGTAAAGTACACATTTTCAAAATACTTTCGTCTTGTAATTTTTTTGTTTGTTTGTTTTCCAGTTTTATGCAGTTTTCTGGAAGAGGCACGTTCAGTCCTGAATCATACTCACATGAATGTTCAAGGGGCTGACATTTCTTCCAGGCTAAGCACTCAGGTGCTTGCGTGACTCGGGTGTTGAGCGACTGTGTAATGGTGGCCTTGGTCGGTCAGACTGGCCTGCAGTGATGCTTGCTCTAAGGGAAGGAAGTCGCACGAAGTGGATGAGAGAAGAGCAAAGTTCTAAAGGCTAGGTATGAAGTGCTAGCATCTCTAGAAAAGCTTTAATTTGGGGAATTATGTAACAGAGTTTCAAGGATAGATGAGATTCAATTCCGAAATAGCCACCGTGGCTTAGTGCGCTTCCTAGCCTGC
>NW_008607897.1:0-18296 GCF_000691845.1 Merops nubicus
TGGGTTGGAAGGGACCTCCAAAGGTCCCCTTGGTATTGTGCTGCTCCTCCTATTGGAGCTTTCAGCATCCTAAAGGGACTCAGAGCTTGGTTGGTTTTCCTTCAGGACTGGAAAAGCTCATCAAGCAAAGTCAAAACAGGAGCAGTTCAGATGGTGGAGACCATATGACAGGTGTAGATCCCACTGGGGGAGAGAACCTGTCCCATAAAAAGGGAATGTCCCCCATGCATGTGGGTGTGTATGTGTGTGTGTGTAAGAGGTTGTTCTTGGCTCAAGTGCTGCAGTGGTTGGTGTCTCCTGGTGGCTCAGTCCTGGTATAGGTTGATGTTGGATGCTAGATTCAGGGTGACTTGACTCACATGAGACAGTTCCAGCCAGACTCCTCACACAGCTTCTCTTCAAGGCTCCTTTGTTTGTTGTCTGTTGTTGCTCCTGTGCTGCTGCCTTGGCCCTTATTACATTAGTGGAATCACTGAATTTATGCACAGCTACTGAATTTATCCTCTTGGGGACCTGGGGAAGAGAATTATCCTCATGGATGACTTGAGAAACAAAGTTGGATGAGTTGTGTCCCCTTCACAAAACCAACAACCCCTGGAAGCCTCTGGAACCTCCTTTTTTTTCCCTATATGGTTCAATCATGTAAGTGCCCTAACCTTTAGAAATACTACAAGAAATCTGACTTTGTGCTTTACATTACCCCAAATTTTCCATCCCTTATTTTCTTTCCTTCCTTCCCCCTCAGGATGAAGCTGTTGGATTGAATACCTGGAAACAGCAAGACATACCCAGGCAAGATGGAGAAGTGAAATGTTTAACTATAAATCTCTGTGTCTGGGGAAACACTGATTGGGCTAAACTGTAAATTCCTATTTAACTTCAATGCACTCTCATGTTTCCCAGCAGCTCCTTTAGGGAAGACACACAGAGACACAGAGACAGACACAGGCTGGTTGGAGAAAGCTCTGTTAGAACCCTTCCCTTCCAGGAGGGCACGTGGGAGAGCAGAGATGTCCTGACAACCACAGCTCCTCTGCAGAGTCTGATGAATCCTACAGATCAAAGCCTAATAAATCCAAACAAGGGCCTTACAGGATAGCTGATGAGGTAAATCCCCATATAGAATAGAATATAGAGGGTTTGATCACAAACATTTATAAATAATGGATAAATCCTCCCTTTGCTAGGAATACTGGAGCCCACAGAATCTCAGTTTGCTTTGGCCTTGCTGAAACAAGTTGAACTCCACAAAGTTTCCTTGAGCTAGGATAGAAACAAGTCCATCAGTCATCAGGACTGCAGCTGCTTTAAACATTTCCTCAAAGGATTCTGAGGTTGGGTTATATTTCAGTGTCACTGCCAAATGTCTGTCTCCATCAGTTCTCCTCACTTTCTCTTTGGTGTTTTTCCTTTTATTGGTCCTCTATCCTCTTCCTTCCCTTTTTTACAACAATAAATTGAGAAAGCACAACTGGTGTAGGCATGCACATAAAAATTGGAGACACCCTTGTAAGGGAATTAACATAAAGGAAACAAAATGTTGTGGGTTTGGTTTTTGTGAGGAAGAGGAATTTAAAAAGACTTCTCACATAAAAAACGCAGAGGAAACATTCAAATCTTTTCCTTTCTCTTTTTTAGGAATCACAGCAAGCTGTTAAGCTCCTGTTCAAACAGCATGGCAGCTGTGAAACCTGACAGAATGGCCAAGAGGCAGGGGAGCTGGGGGTGCCTACAGGAGACCTGCAGCTGGCTGTCCCTGTGAGCAGAGGTCCTCCATCAGGAGAGCTACTGGGGTGACATCTTTTGCAAACTGCCCTACTGACAACTCTCTAGCCTATTTCCAGAATTCCCAGAGAGAGAAAACAGGACTTCATGTGGCCTGGAATATCCTCCCTATCAACTCTCTGTAACCCCAGGACCTTTGCCCCAGCGTTCCTGTGGCTTCTCCTGGGGCTGGGCTCATGTGGGTAGCTAGCTCAGGTCACATGAGAGATTTAAACAAGCCCATTTCAAAAGGCAAAACCTTATGAAGAAGCAAAATCTAGCCCAGTAGCTTTAGTCCCTTGAGGAGGACAGCCCTGCCTGCAGTGTGAGGAGGGAGGAAAATGGGGAGATGTTGCTGGAACTGCCCTTCCCGTGGATGAAGGACTTCACGTGGTTAATGCTCCCCACTTCTGTGTCCCAGACTACTCTGTGCCAATACAGAAAGTCTAAATCTGTGTTCTCTCTCTCTTACAGACCTAATTCAATTTGTTTCCCTGGGAGAGCTAAGCACACAATTTATTCTGTTTGAAAACCAAAACTTGAGGGGTTCATGGAGCTGTGACTGGGTCTCTGTTTCTTGACCAGCCTCAATCATTTTCTCTCTCTGGAAGTGACACAGTGACAGTTACAGATCCAGAAATGATGCCCTAGGTTTTATTTTTACTTATCTATGTTTATGTCTCTGTAGATTGGTGTGTAATAATGAAATAAGAAGGATGGATTCCAGGTTGAATAGCAAGCAGTGGGTGGATGTTGCAAACAGCCTATTTTAGAAGTGGGAAAACCATTAGCCTACGTTTACACCTAGCTAAAGGGTTGCTGTAGAGTGATCTAATGGCCTGTTAGTAAGACAGTAATTCTTACAAGAACTCCTCTCCCTCTTTGGACCTTTATTTAGTATTGCCCTAGTACAGTGACCACTTCAGGCCAGCTTTTCAGGTTCCTCTGCTGTCCATCTGAACAAATCTCCATTTGTGTGGCATCCAAAAGGTTAATGCAGGTGACTTCAGGAGGGTTTAGACAGAACACTCTGAGCACCTCTCCTCTTTCCTGCTGCCTCACCTGCAAATGTCCAGCCCAGCCAGCTGCCCTGTTGCACAGCTTCAGCTGGCACCCTGGCACGAGATCCTGCCTGGCTGGCAGGGCCAAGGCTGTGCCTCCTGCCACGCTGGGCTGGCGGGCTGCCACACAGGCTCCACGGGCACCTTTCCAGGCACACACCTCGTGCTCTCCAGCCCCCACGGAATCTGGCACTTCAGGCAATAGATGGCAGTGTTGGACTGAAAACTTTGGCTGTTCAGGGTCCTGCTGCTGGCACCCTGTCTGACTGCTGCAAGGGGAGAGCCTCTCCTCCACCCTCGGTGCACAACCCCCCTGCCACCCCCACTGCAGGGCTGGGGGCTGCTCTCTCTGCACTCCTCTTCAGCAGCTGTGTCAACAGGCTCATCCCTTCCCCTCTCCCCCTTGGGTTTTTTGCTCTGTGATGATGAACAGCTCTGTGTGAGCCACAACCAAAGAGAGGAGTGAGCTGGAGTGTGCTGCTCTGACTGAGCAGCAGGCAGAACAAATGCTGCCTGATGCTGAGCTTCCTAATGAGAGTATTTACTCCACTTTGTTTCCCCTCTGTGGTGTGTGTGTATTTTTTTATGCTGGTGGAGAGACTCCATTGATCAATAGATTTTACAAGGCACTATGTTTCTGAGCAGCAAATTGTCAGTTACAATTCTTTGCTACTGGGTTTGTCCTCCAGCACTGTTTACTTCATTGTTCCCTATTAATCACAGCAGCAGAGGTGAGGACAGCTAGGAAGCCTGGTGCTGCATGCTTCTGTTGGTTCATTTATTCTCTGATTTGTCAGTCTTCCCACCTCTCCCAGCCTCCCTGCACTGACTCCAGTGGATCTACGTCATCATCCCTCGGGCTACCAGGAGAAAGTGCTGATTTGGAACTTCTGCTCAGCTGAAGGATCCATTTTTCAGTTCCAACAACAAATGCCTCTGTTTTGCAGTTTTGAGTTTCTGCACTGAGATGTTAAAAACTGAAGCTCTCAGCCCCCTCGAAGGCAGGTCAGCCCTGTCTAATTTGGCAGTGGGAGCAATAAGGTGTGGATGTGAAGTGTCTTGTCCAAGGTCGTGCACCAGCTCTGTAGCAGAACAGGGACCAGGACCCAGGCTCCTCACCTCTCAGTTCTGTTCCTTCTGATCTTCTTTCCATAGATGTAGGCATCAGACTGCACTGAAAAAAACACATTTTCAGCTAGAATTAATTCTTAAAAGCTTCAGGCAGAATCTTAGATTCATTCTGGCTGGAAGAGACCTTTAAGATCATTGAGTTCAACTGTCCCCCAGCACTTCCTGACCACCACTGCCCCGTGTCCCTCAGCACCACATCTCAGGGGTCTGAAACCCCTCCAGGGGTGGGTGGGGACTCCACCACTGCCCTGGGCAGCCTGGCACAGCCCTGGGCAACCCTCCAGGGCAAGAAATTGTTCCTACTGTCCAACCTAAACCTTCCCTGGCACATCTTGAGGTTGTTTCCTCTTGCCCTATCTCTTGGGCTTAGAGCCAGACCCCCACCTGGCTCCAACCTCTTTTGAGGGAGTTGTTGAGAGCCAGAAGGTCTCCCCTGAGCCTCCTTATCTCCAGGCCCTCAGCTGCTCCTCACCAGACTCTAGACCCTTCCCCAGCAGCTCTGTTGCCCTTCTCTGGACATGCTCCAGCCCCTCAGTGTCCTTCCTCAGGTGAGTGGCCCAAAACTGAATCCAGTATTTGGGTGCTGGTTCAGGTCCCAGGGATACACAGCCATTGAGCAATGCTGATCAGCTCCATTGCCCAGACAGAAAACCAACATTACCCTTATTGAAACTCCTCCCTTTGTAAGGAAGTCTGTGTAGACCTCAGTGGTTTCTCTGCATCCTTACTGGCTTCCCAGACACTTTAATCCTTTCACTTTCAAGTAGCAAGTGCTGTAAATGAAGAAACCTCATCAGTGAAATACAGGGAGATTTCAGATTCTTGAGACAGAATATTCATATCAAGACTTCCTAGACTTTGGGCTTTAAATATTTTGGAAAGGTGATGAAATGCCAGGCGACTTCATTCAAAAAGAGAGCAGCCAAATATTTTGGAGTTAATCAAGAACTCCATAATTGCACAGT
Source organism: Merops nubicus (assembly GCF_000691845.1). Lineage (NCBI taxonomy): Eukaryota > Metazoa > Chordata > Aves > Coraciiformes > Meropidae > Merops > Merops nubicus. The sequence goes on from NW_008607897.1 coordinate 4,922, forward strand.
GGTACTTTGCTGCTTTTGTTCTTCCTTTGTGCTTTGGGCTCACTCCTTGAGAAGAGAGGAGATGTAAGAGCTCACTGTGCTGTCCATCTGGAAATTGCTCTGATGTAGCCTGTGAAAAAATGCTCTCTGGGCTCCTGCCATGTTTTTTGCTCTCCAAATCAATCAGAAACACATTGAACAAGGCTGGCTGGTGAAAGGATTCAAATGCATGGCTGTGGAGAGAGATTTATGGTATCAGAAGGAAACATTGTGCTGAGAGCTACGTTAGGCTTCAGATCCAACACCCAGGAGTGTGGAGAGATTAGAGTGACGAAGGGAAACTTAGACCTGTGAGTATGATGAGCTTGACAAATCAGCATTTTCACTCATTTTAGCCCACTTGTTGTGCATCTGTTACCTCCAGTTCTGCCCTATCAAACCCTGTGAAGCCATCAGTCCTGTGTGACTGCTTTCACTCTGTCACCAGGCAGGCAGCACAAATATTTGTCATCAACCAGAGATTAACAAAATTTAAAAGATATCAAAAACCTTTGAGTATCCAATAGAATTCAGACCAAGACCCCCTTGTTCTCTTCAAGTGGAAGAGTTTTGTCTGAGTGTATTAATCATTGCAAATTACTCAGCACTAAACATCAGGGTGAAAAGCTGCCACTGTGGCTTGGTAAAGGAAGGGTTGGAATTGTTTGGAAAAGGGGGAAAAAAAGAGGGTGAAGGAGAACACTGTGGGGTCAGTTACTGCTTGGAGAGAAAAGCATCTCAAAAAACAATGACCAAAAAGTTGTGTCTATGTGTGGGAGATAAAATGGCTTTTAACAAGTGTGTTGGGAAGGAAAAGAAGAGGAGTGAAATGAAAAATATTCATAAAAGGGATGAAATTAAGGCTCTTCTGAGAGCTGCCTTGAAAAATTCTATCTAATGAGGCCCCAATGAAAATGGAAGAAACCAGAATCTGAAATTAAGTCTCATCTATAGCTCTTTAGGTTCTTTCTCATTGCCCTAGAAAGCCTGTGCAGCCAAGTCCTGCAGGGCAGGGGGGTCTCTGAAACTCCCTGTGTCCTTCTTCATGACCAGAGTGGTCACTTAGAGCTGGACCAGAAAACCCACCTGAAATACCCTTGGCCACTGAAGTCAGTGGTACAGAAGTAGCAAGGGCTACAGAATACTCATCTAGGAGATGCTTCTGAAGGCTCCTCCTTCACCTCCATTAATTGATCATGGTCAGATTAGAGGGACTGGTGACTGGACAACAGGTGATGCAGGAAGAGGAAAGAAACCTGCAGTTACTGCTGAGCAGGACAGACACCTTGGCATTCATCTTAGAAGGTAATCAGTTCATGTCTCCACTGAAAAAAACCCCTCTTCCTATTAGTGTGCCTGGAGATCTAGTCTTACATTCCACCTTTCTGCCTCTTTAACATTGGACTCAACAAAACTCAAGGACAATAAAGAGTTGATGGCACCATCCTTCTCCTCTTTAACATTTGATTCAACAACTCAAGGACAATAAAGAGTTGATGGCACCCACTAATGCAAGGCAGCCATTGAACATGGCAGGCAAACAGCAGCTATTTCATTTCTTGCAACCCCTCTGAACAACTGGTTAGGAGAGGAGGTGACCCAGAGCAGAACATCTGGCCAAATGCAAGCAGCTTTCTGCACAAGGAAGATCATGACCCAGCAGTTTGCCCAGATGAGGCTCTAACACTGCTCCCTGTGCACAGAATGCCTTCAAAGCCCTTGTGTGGCAGCAATGTTGGTGCTGCTGTTCAGTGAGGACGCTGTGAAATGTGCTCTCATCAGATGCTGATGCCTGAGGCTCTGCTTTGAGTGAAAAATTGATTATTACTAAAACCAGGAAACAGCAATGGCTGAGGGAATTGGAGGAATTTACTGGAAAGTAATCTGCATTACATAGATGTCACCAGCTTGACACAGTGATGTTTCAGCCACGATCTGCATGAAAAGATAACTGGGACAGTGTTTATTTTTCAAGTGAAGTATTTCCAAAGTCATATAGGCTACAGGTAACAGAGTTTGTGATGTGCCAAGTTCCTTTGAAGTGTTTTACTCCTCTATAGAAGCAGCAGCATGATATCAAGTTTGACTCATTTCTTGGGGAATTTTGTACAATGGGACTGTCTGTTTGATCATTCAGTGCCATGCAGGACACAGAGCTACTCAACAAACAGGAGAGCCCACACTGAATTGACAGCTAAAATGAAACTGCCTCCACCACTGATGTCTTTCTGAGCTTCTACAGGTAACTATTAGAGTTTGTAATGTGCCAGGTTCTTTTGAAGTGTTTTACTCCTCTATAGAAGCAGCAGCATGATATCAAGTTTGACTCATTTCTTGGGGAATTTTGTACAATGGGATTGTCTGTTTGATCATTCAGTGCCATGCAGGACACAGCTACTCAACAAACAGGAGAGCCCACACTGAATTGACAGCTAAAATGAAACTGCCTCCACCACTGATGTCTTTCTGAGCTTCTGATTTCCTCTCTTTGCTAATGGGTACTATCATCTGAGAAAAACATAAAGCCTGATGTATGAAAGAGTCTGGAGACTCCTTGGAGTCTCGGAGTGACCAGGCTTTCACAGCCTGTCTGCCTCCTCTTTGCAGGGTCTGCTTCATTTACTGCCCACGTGAGTGAACAATTGCTTGTGTAGGAGGGACACTGGAACAGTTTGCAGCACTGGCTGTTAATAAGAGGCAGCCTGAAATTACAGGTGGAAAACACCCTGAAATCACCCTCTTGGTTATTCTACTAATACTGTGTTTTTCTCCAAAATGTTGCAGACCCCTGTCTCATATCAAAGCACAATTTAACTGGGAGTTTATATGTACTGAGCACCCATCTCCTTTCCTATCTCAAATTGGGACTGAGGTTTCAACAAGTTCTAAAAATTTCTCTCTCCCTGGGAGGATGGGGGATGACTAAAAAAGCTAATTTAAAAAGAAAAAGAAATAATATCTCTATTCATTTTGACGGTCTTAGAATCATAATTAGCTAAGAGTTAAAGTGTTTAAACTGCCTTATTTGACAGAACACTGAGACTCAGAAGGGAACAGCAGAAGCAAAAAAGGAAGAACATCCAGGTGCTTTTTCACAGAGAAAAGAACTCCACCAGCAGCATAAGAAATTTGAAGTTTAGCTTGGTATTCATGTTTTAAGCCCAGGTTTGTAAAAAACATTTGTCATACTTGGTAATCCCCATCAATATAACATCAGCATCTTCCTCTGCATCTTCACTCTTGCAATCTGCATCCCACAGATATTTACAAGCTTTGAAAGAAACAAGGGAGTTCAATAGCAAAGGACAGCAGAGAAGCTGTGAGCTTAAAGGTGAGCCATGGAGAACAAAGCAGCCAGACCCTGATCAGCTGACAGCCTCCAAGTGAAGCCACTGAGAACTTCTCTTTGTTTGAGTGGGGATTAGGAAAAAAAAGTGAAGTTGCTGGAACACTGCTGAAAAACAAGAACAGGAAGTGAACAGGTACCTCAGTCATCAGCAGGGCAGAGCAGGTGGAACTGGAAAGGTTCTTGTATGATGGTCAGCAAGGGAAGATCCCAGATGAAACCAAATCAAACTGAAAAGAGAAACAAAACGTCATATTAATAATTTTCTCTTTCTTTTTACAGCTCCTTCTGAATGAAGATATTCTTAGAGGAGCCAATTCATCAAAAAAATAGCAGTGCAACATCAGATTATCCACAGCTGCTGAGACACACTCCTTCTGCTTTACACTGGGCTTGTTCCTGGACCAGCTGAGTTAAACATGAGCTCTAAAGCCAGCTCAAGACCATTGCCTACACCCAACTTGCAGCTTCACTCACTCAGTTCAGAGACTGCAGCCTCCTGGTGCCCAGGCAGACAGACCATTGCTCACGTGTGACAAAATAGCCCTGAAAAGGGTCCCAGTTTCCTACTACTCAGGAGATGTTTGGGTTTTTTTTCAGAAAAAAAATAAATTAAAAAAAATGAACAAACCAACCTGGCTTCACTTGGGGTGATATTTTCAAATGAATCCTGGGCTCAGCCCCAGCAGCGTGGGCACAGGGCAGGGAGGGGATCCTGCCCCTCTGCTCTGGGAGCCCCCCCTGCAGTGCTGGGGCAGCTCTGGAGTCCTCAGCACAGCAGCGCCAGGGACCTGCTGGAGCGGGGCCAGAGGAGCCCCAGCAATGCCCCGAGGGGGGAACCCCTCTGCTGGGAGCCCAGCAGGAGAGAGTTGGGCTGGGGCAGCTGAGAGGAGAAGGCTCCAGCTGGGGAGACCTGCTGGGTGAATCCCTCCAGAACACCCAAACCAGCTCCTGGGAGAAATGAGTATGATTAGAGGAGCCAGGCTCTGGGGCCACTTGCCTAGGCTGGAGTCAGACACTTCACTTGAGCAGCCTGAGGACACTTCACTATCTTCTCCCAGTACCTTGAGGCTTCTCTCAATCAGCAATCGACTGCAGTTGTGAAGTCTCTCAGCACACAGTCCCATTCCTTAGCAATGAAACCCACAGGGTGGTTTACAAAGTATTCCTGCAAGAGTTCAGGAGCTCCCAGGCCTGAGTGTCTCTCTATCAGAGGAAAACAGAATCCTGAAGTTCTATTTTCCCAGTGTCAGGTGGGGTCTTTATTAGCACCAGCAGAAGGCATTTTTACAGAGGGGTTTGGAAGCATTTCTCTCTGCAGTTTGCTGCTGGTAAAAGAGCAAACAAGCTGTTCATTTGTGTGCCTGGTGACTGCACCACACAAATACAAACAGAGGGTCTACTGATGTATTACATAAAGATTTTGCCTTCCCAGTGAGTCTCCTTTTTCTTTCTTTAAGCTGTTATCCTCATTACACAAAACATTTCATTAGAAGGAGGGTTCCAAACTTTGTCTGTGTTTGGGGAGAGGAGGATTAGAGTTAAATAAGGCTGATGGGAATGGCAGGAGGTAATCCCTCCAACGGGAGAAGCCCAGAGAGGGCAGCCCTGGAGCTGGGGGTGGCTCTGCTGAAAGCCTTCCTGCTTAACAAGGCCAGGCAGGGTCTGTACTTGGTAATTCAACCGTGACTGAACCCTGTGCATCTCTGTAAAGAAGCCTCTGACTGAAATAACCAGACCAGGTATTAGGAGACTTTGATTTTCTTTCTTTTCCTAATGCTCCATTAACTTCCAACATCTGTTCTCCCTGTGCACAGTCAGCAGCTCCACTAATCTCTCCCTTCTCTTCTCCTCTAGCAGGAGCAGTCATCTTTAATAAAGCTGTTCTCCTCTCTGCCACCCTCTCCTCTGCACCATGGCTCTGGTCTAACGAGGGCACACCATGCCACCAGGAGCCAGTGCTGCTGCCCAGGCATTGACCTGGCTGCTTTTCACCACTTCTCACTCCCAAAGCAGGTCACAGGCCCATTAAAAACTTCCAGTGTGGACTGATGCCTCCAGTACTGCGTGTGAAAAGCTTTAGCAGCCTTGAGGTGCAGCCTAAGGCCCTGGTCACGGATATCTGGCTGAAGTTGTCACTAAGGGAGAGTAGAAGCCAGAGACTTAGAAGCTCTTAAAGCACTTTGTCTCATAACTTGTGTATTTTTTTTTTCCTGATGCTTCCTGGAGTGCTGACAAAGCCCTGTAGAAGTATCACTTCATCTGCTACCTAAATGCTTCTGCTTTGAAGCTGAGGGACAGAATGAGCAGTTCACAGCACACTGGGAGAGGAGGGAAGGAGACAATGCAGGACCCACCAACTCCCCTGCCCTCACCAGCTCCCCTGAAGCACATAAAGATTGCCTGATGCCTGTCAGAAGTTAGGACTGTCTCTTCTAACAGCTCAGAACACAGACCTGGAAAGACTTTCCTACAAATCTATTCCTCCAGTGCCTTTTTTTCCCCTCAATGCCTCATACAAACACCTTCAGTTAGTTTTTTGGGTGGTTGTCTGGATTCCTGTGACTGTTGGCCATCGATATACCCAATTCCCTGTCCTCTGGATGATTCAGAGAAAATGAGGTATCAGTGTAGGATTTGCTGAAGAGGTAATAAAAGAGCAATTAATCTTGCAGATGAAAATAACTTTTCCTTGCCAGCACGTCTCTGCACTGATAGATTAAGTGTGTGCTGAATTCTGAATGGGAAACATGTTTACACAGTGCTGTGATTAATGGGCACAGCAGTGCCACGTGCACTACTCCAGCACCCCTAATGCCTGGGAAGGGCTGCAAGAACCCAAAGCAGCCCCGAGTTAAAACCTGGAGATTCCAGCTTGGCTGTGCTTTGGCTGCTGCAGTTCCCCAGTGGTTAAACCAAGAAGAGAACAGCTCTGTTTAACAGGTGCCTCCTGAGGAACTGTGTCCATACACCAGCTGTGTGGGGCAGTGCAGCCTGTCCCTGGGCTCAGCCTCAGCACCCAGTTGCTGGGCAGGGAAGGTCAGAGCAGCCTGGGGTGAGACAGAGGCTGGAGACATCACTTCAGGGAGGTGCTGCCTAGAAACACTCACCTGCCTTAACACAGGGACCCTGCTCTGGGCAGAGCTGAGATCAGCCTCAACTGCTGCAGGGGTAATTCACTCTCCACCCAGCAGCAGTTCCAAACCCACCCTGGGGTTTCACAGGACCTCAGCCTTCAGTCAGCAGATCCACACACTCAACGTGCATTGAGTGGGAGCCTCTTTCAGGGGGAGATGAGCAAGGTGAACAGCAGCAGGGCAGGTGAAGACTGGCAAAGAGACAGCAAGGGTTTAGCAGCTGATGAACCAGTTCAGGATTAACCACTGGTGTGGATGGAGGATGAAGAAGATTTCTGATGCTTCCTCAGTAGAGGATACAGTACTTCTGTGTTTTCATTCAGCTGTCTCTGACCTTCTTCCTTCTAAGGCTGTGGAAATATTCCCCTGGGAAGAAGCTGATGCTGTACCAAACAGGGTTAATGGGGCAGTGTCCTTTGGCCAGCTGGGGGACAGTGCTGCCCTGACCTGCTGAGGTCCTCACCAGCCCTGCACTGCACCCTGGAAAGCAGTATGACTGTGAGGAGCTCCTAAATGTCTTGGCAGTGCTGGGTTTATGGTGGGACTCCATGGTCTTCAAGGTCTTTTCCAACCTAAATGAATCTATGACTCTATAAATGGATTCTGTGACAGTTCCCAGATTAGTCAAAAATAATTCACAAGCCTGTTCTACATAATTAGGACATTCTAATAAATTAATATTCCTCATGGTTGTTCACTGTTTGCTTAACATTCAGGCACCAACTTTTTAGGTCTGAGTGAAGTGCAGAGTGGAGCACACTTGATCCAAGAGCCAATTCCTGGTGATGGGTGGATGCTGAGACCAGACCGAGCTCACTGCACACACTGACCCACTCCTCTTCTTCCTCTCCTCCCCAGTGTCCCTGTGGCTGCACCTCCTGTCACCCCAGAGCCTGAGAGGACAGGCTGGGAAGGGGTTTGCTCCTTGCTCCTGGCTGTGACAGAGATGATGGGCACCCAAGAGGCAGTGACCAGCTGCTGAGCACAGGGCTGCTGAGCACAGGGCTGCTCTCACCTCTCATGCCCCAAACCTGATGTGACACCACTGGTCCAGCAGAGCTGAGCTCTGCCAGGGAATCTCCCCCACTGCAGCTGGGAAATGGCCACAGCCACAGTGCACCTTGGGGCACTGAGAGCAGACAGGGGATGGAGTTTCCCAGCCTTGGTCAAACACCTCCAGGGATCTTCCTGGTGTGCTACTGAACCACCACTTTTTTTTAAGATTTAGGAAGGCTTTTCCACAGTGGGAAAAGTTCAGTCAGAGGAGCACTGTTTGATACTGTTTTTCTGGGGAAATAATGAATTTTCTAGTTCAGAAGCCAAATTTTAAAAAACCCCATAACTTTTGATCAGAACAAAATGTTCTCCTGTATTCCTTTCACTTCGACAGCTTCTGCCCTCCCCACTGGTAGGAATTCCAGCCAATTTCAAATAAAAATGTTTTATCTTTAGTGGCAGCAAAACAACCCCAAATCCAACCACTTCCTATGTCATGACTTCATTCTCCACTAGCATTATTTGGTCATCAGATCAAATGCTGTGAGGAACTCATTTTGACATCCAAAAATGTCCCTGGGGGTGCTGATTCCAGCAAGTTGGCTATAAAATTAAAAAAAAAAAAAAAAAAAGATAAACCCACCCAAATCCCTTAGCTCTTTTTAGAGTCAAATCTGTGAAATGCTTCAGCTGGAAAAGAAGCTGCTGTGATCTAGCACCAGCACTGAACACCACAGGCTGATTCTGCTTTTGCCTGAAGTTACCCCATTAAAATCATCTGAACTGATGAGTGTGTAACCCCTCCAACACCTCCAGAGGCACTCCAGACCTTCTCAGTTATAACAGATTGACAGTCTTACCTCAGAGTTCTGATGAAACTCACCTAGCCTTTCAGAATTCATGGAAAGAAAAGAGTCAACAGTTTTATCTCTTTGGGTTTTTTTATCTGTTTTTCCCAGAATTGCCTGTGGTGAAGATTTTTGCTTTGGAAAGCTGCAGCAGTAAACCTGGCAAATCCTTGTACTGGATTCCTCAGGACCTTTTCTCCTTGAGAAAGAGCCTCCAGAATATGAAAATTATTCTGTTGATTAACACCCCTTATTTCAAAACATGTTTTTCTTGCAAAGTCACCACATAACTCATTAAGTCACCACCATATATAACTCATTAAGTACTCTGTTATCAGGAAAAAAGAATTAAATGATTTCTGGTAACCAGGCCCTGCAAGCAGCTGTCACAGCTGGGTTACACACGAGTGACAGGCCACAAGCAGAATTTGGGAATAAAGGCTGTTTCATCCTTTTCCAGAAGATACTTCTGCTCTTCTTTTTTAGCTCCTTAGAAGTGAAGTGAGAGTGGCTGGACTCTGGGAAGCTATAACTGTCTTCTAGGAAGAACTGCTTATTCAAGCAAATGGCTAATGCTCTTCAGAATAAACAGCTGAATTGTTTTATTGATTGTGCATTTATTAGGAGAACAACACAGGAAACATTCATTGCCACAGGCAGGAACGTTCTGGAGCACACAGCACAGGAAAGGCACTGTCCTGCAGACGTGGTGATCCAACACAAGCTAACACAGAGGGACAGAGGTTGGATAAGAGGCTTTTAAAGAAGCTGTAAAAATGGAGGGACTGAGAACAGACAGAAATGAAAAGATGTGACAGAAGAGAGAGCTCTGATCCCATTTTTGTTGTGTCTGATTCCTGGGCTTTATTGCCTTTCCAGGGATCAGAACCTTGCCACTGAACTTCCTCAGAACACTCTAAGACACTGTTTTATTATGACTCCTCTCCCTGCTTGCAAAATATGGATAAGTTTAATTTTTCAGTTCCAAATCCAACCAAAATAGTAAAAGAAATTTCTCCTGCAGAGGCCCCAGATTATTTCTTTTTTTGTGTAGAGTTGATAAAACATTTCCCTTTCATTCTGCTTTAAAACTGCCCCAGTGCAAGTTTCTAAAAGTTGCTTTGGAATCTTTTTTTAAAGAAATCATATAGATCTTTCCTAACATTTTTCCCATTTGAAAGGTCTGGTTTTGATGAATTAGTATTTGGATAAATAAATTCTTTTCTTTCTCTTAATCTTCAGTTGGTACAAAAAAAAAAGCAATTAGAATAAGGTGAGATGATACTTGCAGAGGGTGCTGCTCTTGTCTCTGAGCAGTTCAGGCCACAGATCTTGCCTGGGATGCCTCCATCAGGTGGGTCACAGAGGTGCTGCAGCTGCTCAAAGCATGAGAAGAACAGGTTCTTCCTGGAATACTGCTTCTAGAGAGAGCACAGGGGGAGAAAGGAGCAGAAAAAGTGGTTTAATTATTTCAGATATAATTAAAACCCATGTGATTGGATTTTTGCTTGGCTGTAGAGAGACAGGGCTCTCTCAGGTCAGTGTCAGGCTCTCTTGACTGCAGTGGGTTTTCCTATACACCCCTGTAAGAAGCTGGTCTGTCAGAACCTTTGAAGGCTGCTGTTCTTTGCAAGACAAAACACCAATGTCACCACAAGAACAACCTCCCCCATTTCCAAAATGAGAGACTGACACTAGAGGTTTCAAAAGAGGACTGCTGGTAAGGCACCTAAGAATGGGCATGCAGGCAGGGAAGATTTCTGCTTTCATTCCTTCTGTTTGTTCTTGAGGGGACAGAAAGAAATCCTGCAGCCTTTGAAAAGATCAGGGGAGAGTGACAGATCAAGATTGAGGTAAAACTTCCTGCACTTGAAAAACAATGTCTTGAACTGTTCTCTGGGGGCTGCACTGTAAATCCTCAAAATTAAGCACTTAGATCAAAAGATCATTTGAAGAAGGAACTTAATTTTTTTTTTCTTTCTTCTCATAATCTACTGTCTCCTTTTCTGAATCCCCAGGGCTTCCCATACATATTCAGCTCACAGGAAATCTCATTATCTTCCAGTGCTCCTGTGCCAGCAGCACAGGCTCCTTCTGCAAGCTTCTGAGCAGCCTCTGATTTCCTACTGCTGGACCTACATGAATCATTCAGAGAGGGGAATGGAGCAGATCCTCCTGTGGCCCATTTATTTACACGAGTCAAGGTTTTGTAGAAGAGCAGCACAGCCTATGATGGACCTGGGAAAAACCTCAGTGGAAGTGGAGAAGTACAAAAAGCCTCCAAAGCAGGGAAGCTGCTGTTCAGCACTTGGAGCACATGTAAAAAGGAAATAGTTTTGTGAGGGAGCTATGTTCACTCAAAAAAAAAAAACCAAAGAAGGAAGAAAAGGGAGCATCTGTTAGCATAGCATAGTTTGCTGATTGATGGAGCACTCTGTAGGTGGCAGTGTGGCTAAACCAGCTCCAAACTGATAACATTGCAGGCTTGGCCCCTTTGCATATGTAAGAGAGCAACAGCAAAGCTGGGACAGAGAGATTGGGCACTCAGAAAACACAGGGAGGCTTTGGAAAGAGAAATGAACATTCCTGTGACACAGAAATCCCAGGATCTATCTGCTTTCTAAGCTGCAGCTAGGCTAGAGCCCAGCTCCCACCTCCCTTCCACATAGCATGACAAATCTGCCTCTGAGTGGTCTGGGATACACCCAATATTTAACCATGCACGTTAGGCATCAAGGCAGAAGAGCTTCAGAGAGCTCCTGCTGCCTCCCCACTGCTTGGGATCAAATTCAAGGCACAGCTCCAGAGCTAAGATTCTCTTTACATTTCTGATCTTTGGTATTTTCAGCCCCAGTTTGTGCCTGGAGTCCTGTTAGCTGCTGGCCTGGGATTTCCAGCCACAGTCATACACCTGGTGTGTGAGCTTAGTCCTGCCTAGTTTCAGTAGGAATAAAAACCCAAGAGTTTTTGTTAGGTTTCTTCTCAGAACTCTTCCCAGATCCTCAAGGGATGCCCTACCCCACCCTGATAGCTGTGCTGGGCTCAGCAGTGACGTGGCCATGCAGAAGCCTGATGCATGCTCTGTCCCCCCCAGCAGCCTGCACTGAATGCTGCAGAGCCCTCCCTGCAGCCTGTCTGCACGATTGGCAAAGCTGGGAGGTTTGGAATGTCTAGAGCCATTGAAACCTATCAGCAAAATACTTTGAGATGGAGAGCAAAGGCTCTTTCTTGATTTCATTCTTCTGCCAACTAGTAGACCTCACCTATTTTAGGAGCAGTTCTGTTTTTCTCAATCTTTAAAAACTGGCTCCTTGCTTCCTAGTTTACCTCATTCTACCTTTGTTTTAGATGAACCCTGGCCTGATGCTGGTTTATCAGTGAGAACAGGGATTCTGCCCCACACAGCCAGCACTGATGGAACTAAAGCAGCAGAAAACATCTATTTTTGTGATACAAACACAGGCCATCAAATCCTTTTAAAGGAGAACCCTCTCACAGGATGCTGAATGTGTGCCTGAAATGAATTATCTGTAATATTTAGTGATGATGATTAATTTCTACCCAAAGGCATGAGACAATTCATCAGTCTTTTTATCACCTTATGTAGCAGCTCCATCCTACCCATGCCATACTGCCAGGCAGAATAAAAATGAGAAGTTTTGGTGCCTAGAAGATAGAAATACTTTTTATTGCCAGCATGCCATTTTCTTTACTATAAAACTCTTTGTTAAAGTGGGCAAGTTCATATATTGAAAATAAAAAGGTGAGCTGACGATTTTGAGCTTTAGCAAGTGGGATATTTACTAATATTGGTTTATCTTACCTATGAAAGTAGGATGCAGATTCCCCCAAAAGAGATTTAAGCTGAGATATAAGGCTTATGTTCTTCCTCCAACTTCTGAAATACACTAAGATGACCTAGTAGCACAATCCAGACCTTGGCTTTACATTTCCATTCAAAGTTGTCATATCCATCACCACCATGCACCTCCTGCACTGATCCCTCACTGACCTTCATTCAAGGAAATAACAAGTTTGGTGAAGCTCAGTGTAGATGCACCAACACTTCACATGGCACTTGCTTCTCCCACCCAAAATCTGCATCCAAAGCTGATGTGAATTACCAAGTGTTCTTGGGAGGTCAGACTTGCTGGTTTTGTGGAGAATGAGCACAGCTTTCCCCTGCACTAGTATTGTCTTAGAATTTAGTGGCTGTGGGTCTACTACTTGTGATTTCTAACTCAGCAAAACCCATACAGTTTTATTACTATTGCTCTTGTTTTATTTTTCTGATAAGTATTCACCTAATCCAATGAACAGAAAAAATCAAGTACAGAGGGGGAAAAGCTTAGAAGTTTGTCTCAAGTTAGTTATCACTATTTTCCTTTACCAGGCAGCAGGCAAGGTTGAAGTATCTTTAGGTATAGCTCACAGTACACACCAAGCCTACTCAGTAGTATAATTTAAAACACAGAAACATGGTCATATTTCTGTAAGCAGCCTTTTCCTGCTGGCTATTCATTATGAGAAACATCTATTACAAACTCCATTCCTTCTCCCCTATGACTTACCCATAAGTTACCAACCTAATCTCCCTCCTCCAGCAATTTCCTAGTCCTATCCTATAAAAAATTATTTTATTTGTAAAAATTTTTCTCTCATTTATCTAGATGTTTATTTAGTTACTGGATTCCTAGTTGCTGAGCACAGGGAAACAGCAGAGCAGAGTCCTGCTGGTGCCTTGGGCTGGTTGTGATGCCATGGAGTGGTGTCCCCTCCTCTGGCATCACTGTGCCAGGCTGGTCAGAGGCACGTTGGTGCTCTCACTGCTGATTCCAGCTGAGCTGCCTCCCACAGAGGAGGACAGCCAGAACTCCAAGGAGCTCTGCTGCTCAGCACAGAGCTGTTCAGAGAACACTGGGAGGTGTAGGTAGCACATCGTGTTTGTCAAGCCTCTGTTCATTTTACAAGTCTAAATTAGAAATACAATTAATTTTGCAGGATTGTTCCCAGCACTTAACTCAGCAGGA
>NW_008607897.1:18327-23572 GCF_000691845.1 Merops nubicus
CCATTTCAGTAAACTGTTATTTTGTTCCTCCTGGCAGTCACTATCTGCTTGTCCAAACCTAGCACAGGGTTTGTGTTCTCTTAGCTTTAACTGACTGCTCACCCCCCTGGAGCTGCCTCCTGCCAAGAGGTTTCTCCAACATGAAACCAGGTGTTTATTCCATATTTAGATAAGTTTTTCAGCCTTGCTGTCTTTCAAACAGCCATTTGCTCATATTCCTTCTCAATCAAGGTGCTGAGTCAATCATAAACACAATATTTGTAAAAGACTCCAAGTGTGTGTGAGCTGTTGGTGTGTTGCCAGTGGAATGAGAGGTGCACAGATCTCCTTTTGAGTTCCTCTGCAGAAAGGAATTTCAATGACACCTGCTGAGGCTCTCTGCCAGAGTTCAGCAACCTAAATATGCAATTAAAAACAGAAGCAGGCCCTACAATTGTCACTCAACATTATGTGACTGTGCAAAGTGAAGAGAAGACTTCCTGGATTCACTCTGTGAATTCTCCAGATTCCCACTGAAAGCATAAAATTAACACTACTTTTGATGAGCTAAATAACTTTGCAAAGTAACATTATGATTAATTTGCCAAAATGAACAACAGAATTGATGTGACCAACACCTCCTCTCTTCCACTGGCCTTCCTTTTCTAGGCAAATTTTTGTGCCAACTGCCTTGAGGTTTTTATTGGCGTTGAGGACAGGAGTGAAGATACTGTCTGACTGTATTTTATTAGGTTTACCTGTATTTCATGGTGTGGTTTTAGCACAGTTATTGAAAGATCAGCTCTAATTAAAATAATTATGCACACACAGAATATACATATTTTAAAGCCAGATTATTTTTCTTCACAATAAAGATTTTATTGCCTTTTGAAACACAGCAGTGAGAGGATATATAAAACTAAACCTGCAGTTGCACGTTGCAAATATGCCTGACTGAAGTTTATTTCCAGTTATTTACACTGACAGTTTTGTGTTATTTCAGGTGCCTTTTCTTATTTTGGTTGGGAAAAAAGGGGGAGAGGTGGTTTTATTTGGTAGGGTTTTTTCCCTCTCATATGATTGAAACTATCTGGTATATTACATACTAAATTTTTATGACTGCAGTAAAAATTGGAGTCCTACTTCTATTTCTCCTGATTGACTTAGAGGAAAAATAGAGCAGAGATGCATCTTTATATCAGTTAATCATCTGCACGCTCTGTCTTTGTAAATTTTTTTTATTAATACATGAATATTGTCCCCAGCTAGGTAGAAATCCAATCTAAACTGACTTCTGTTAACAAATAGTTCCCCTGCTTTCTTTTATGCTCTGTACATAGTTCTTTCATATTGACAAAGACTTCATGATTGATTTTGATAAACCATTAAATCAAGAGCATTCATACAGGGCAGCCTTGTGATCAAATCAATAGGTTTACTCAGCAGGACTTCAGATTTTTAATCAGGAAACAGGTTCTCTATAAACTTGTAAACAAGTGAAAAATCTGCACATCAGTCTTGAATACAACCTGGGAATCACTTCTAAAATAGCATCACTTGTCTTGTAGAGTCTTGTTTTGGAAGAAATAAGTCTGGGGATCCATCTAAACACTACTAGTGAGCAGAAAGGTCAAGGCTCAGGACCAGCCTGACCTGACCTGCACACATCAAAGAGGCAAGAGATGATTCATGTTCAAACACTCCAGCAAGTGACTGAATGACCTGCTCTGCTGTGACAGAACTGTGATCAACTCCACAATCCTTTTCACATAGGAAAAAAATCTTTTTCTTCCAAGAGGATGTCAGCTAAGCCACAGCAAATAATCTCATTCCTCACTCCCAGCAAGCTGCATTTGGTGGAGGAGCAGCAAAGACCTATTTCCACACAGCCATTTCCTCCAGGCCCATCCTCTGCTGCCTTTTAGTCCAGAAGGATAACAAGATATTTACATCACCTAGAAGAAATACACCTATTACCCATGCAGGGCTGGCCCTTCCTGAGTTAGTTTTACTTGCAATTTGTATCATGTTCTGGTTTTGTTTCAGAAATAACATCTTCCATCAAACTGACAAGTCCTTTTCTTTAACTCGCTTCCATAATAAATATCCTGCCTCTGAAATCTGTTTTCATTAGCCAAGACATGGGTGAGGCAGAAAAAGCTTCCATGTGGGCAGAAGGCATTTGCTGTAACTACTGTCAGATGTTTTTGTTTGTGCTTTTGCATCACTTCAGCATAATGCATCTTATTATGACTGACAGGTCTGGAATGGGATTTTTGCTATTGTCATCAGGTTTCACAAAAAAAGAGGCAAGTTTCCCCAGTTTTGACCTGTAAGCATTTGTCAACACTGGATTAAAAATTACTGTATGTCTTCCAGTTGCTGATTTTTTTGCCAGACTTAAGTTTATAGCCAGGGTAATTGCAACCCTGTAATTGATCTGGCCTGGACTGTTCACTTCTCTGAAATAACTTTCTCTGTTTAGATCTTCAGTGAAATTCCTGCTCACCCACCTTCAGGGCAGAGACAACTTCCACGTGCACATGGAGTCTGGTGTAAGGCTTTAACCACCTCCAGGCTCTGCTCCCTTTGTGATTCCATGGGCATGATCTGTCTTCTAGCTTTAGGTGTCTTCAAACACTAAATGTATTAAGTATTCTGTATTTTAAAATTTTATATCAATAGAGATAACAGAACAGGAAAAAATATCCAAAACCTGTTTTTGTTGGACCATAATAACGATTGGGTTTGGAAGATGAAGGACTCAGATGTTTGTCTAAACATTTTTGGTTGGAGTTTTCTACTAAAACCTTCCAGAAAAATACATTCTTTGCTAGTATTTTATTTTTTTTTAATTGGAAGGTTTTGCTTTTGATAGTGACAAATGCTTTGGAACTTTGCACTGGTTCAGATGAAAATAAATCTGAATATTACAACACCACTACAATATTAAAGTAATTTTACAATACTATTATTGCTCACCGTGCTGAAAAACGTTGATGGATTTGGACCGGTTTCAAAAAATAAGGAGTATCAGAAGAAAATCCTTTTCTGAGAAGAACAATGAGTTCAGAGAAGAAATGCCTCTCCCTGGTGGAGACAACAAGCTATGATGGGACAGGAGGGGCAACTCATGGAGCTGCCATTTCTGACTGAACACTTGTGTCACACAACAGAGTACTTTCAGGTCAGATGTATCATTTCTGTAATGCTAAATGAAGCTAAATGGATTTTCCAAATCAGATGAAAGATCCCAAGAGTGTTTTGTTCTGACTAGAGTGGTCGGGTGCTTGGTGGTTGCCCCACAGTGCTGCAGAGCCAAGCTGAGAGGAGAAAAGCCCATGGAGAAGGCACGAGCAGCAGCCTGTGCTGCCACACAGCACACGTCAGATGTGGCACCAGCTGGGAATGAGCTGAGCACACAGTGTAAAATAAACCCCTATGAGATGAGAAATCATAATACTGTTCTTTCATCTGGCCACCTCTTTCTACCTAGATCAATCACTCCAAAATAATAATTATCAAAAATACGTTGATTTTTTTTACTTGGATATTTGCAGAATCCATTTAAAGTGTTTTCATTTAAAGTTGGAAGGAGGATTCAGACTTTAACAGAAAACTCCCAAAAGGTACAAATTTAACTACCAGACAAGTTCAAGTATGACTCTGAGAGGGACACGTCTGCTGTGCAGTGTAATTTCATCCCCTCAAGGTTTTTATCCCACACGTGCTGGATCTAAGTTGGGTTATTTTACATGTGTTGTTCCTCCTGACTGGGAGTTAAAAGTTTGGAACCATGCATGCTTCTGTTGGTGATACACAAACCTTAGTTCCCTCAAAGAAACCATTCTGCCCTTAGTTACCTTGTATACACACCCATCTACAGTTCTGCTTTTTGGCTATAGAGAGACAAACTATCTTAGAAAAGAGTTGTAAATGTTGTATAAAATGCATATTAAGCCACTGAAATTTTCCTGATTATTTCTGGGATAATTTGGGTGAAGTCTGTAATGTTACAAAGCTGATGACAAAACTGGGAAAACAGAGAAAATGTGTCATGGCTGTGACATCAGGAGGCACCAGTGGGAAACACTACAGGCAAAACTTCATGAAACTTAATTTTTGGAGAGGAATGGAAAAGTATGAAGCAGATGAATAATAAAAGTTGCTGGAAATAAAACCCAAAATCTTAGTTCAAGATTTTATTGTAGCACTTTAAAAGGAAATTAAAATGAAACTTTTAGTTCAGTCAGAAAATCTGAAGATATACAGAGGTTCAACAATACTGCAAGCAAAGAAAGTAGATAGAAAATAAGGATTTTTCTGAGAGTTGGAGCATAAGGATGAGAAAAATGCAGTGACAAAGTTTAGCTGGTTTGGTTTTTTTTTGGCAAGAACTGATAAAAAGACACCACTTAGTCCTGTAGCAACATGGATTGACAAAAACAAAGTTGGTGTCTAGTAGGAAGCTTTGAGTGAAGCAATTGGAAATGTAAACAGAGACACATGAGCAAGAGTGAGAAAAACACCTACCTGGAAAGTGTGAGAAAATAACAGACCTCTCAATTACTGATGGAAGCATTCAGCAAGCTCAGAATAAACTGACAAAGCTACTGGAACATGTACCTGGTTGGATGGTAGAGGTTAATTAAAGCAGCACAGGAAGGAAAGCAACTGATGAAACCCCAAGACTTCTCTGCATATGATCTGGGAGCTCTTAATGGAATTATTTTTGCAACAGGTATTACTCAAAGAGCATGAGAGACAACATAGGGAAGAAGTATTTACTGCCTTGGGGATTGTCACTGTAATCCCTACAGGTCTCATCCTGGCTGGAGAAAGAAGCAGGAACCAAGAGTCATTCTGCTGTAAGATAATTGCTCCTTCTCTGAAGAACCTTTACAGACCTCTAAGACACTGAGGAAGGTAAGAACCCTCTAAGCTCACTCTCAGGTGAAGACAGACTTGCATTAGAGGTTCTACCAGAGATCTCCTCCTCCTCCCTCAGATCCTGGCTGCTGGAGAGAAACAGTACTAACACTACTTCAGGTAAAAGAGATAACCTTCCTGGCAATAGAACTCTCAGAAAAAAACCTCACCCCAGGCATCAGAAGTGCTAAGGCAGACAGGCTCCCTTCAGACTGCCCAGGAGTCCTGTTCCCCAGCACTGTCAGCCAGGCCAACTGCCTCCTGAAGGGCCCTGTCTGCTCTGAGGAGGGCTCCCAGCAGCACAGCAGAGGTCACACAGCAGAGGCCTCCAGCTTCC
>NW_008607898.1:0-26286 GCF_000691845.1 Merops nubicus
AAAACAAAAAACCAAAACAAAAAAAAACCACCACCACCACCACATTGCTCCTTACTTGAACGTTCCTTGGAGATCTGTAATGTCTTTGGCAATAATTTTTAAACGTCCTTTAAGGATAATTCAATGTAGTACCTTCCATCCTCATTCCCAACCTATCTTTGGAGATGCATCTTGCATGTTGGCATTAACAGAACATTCATGTTACTGCCCCCAAAGTAATGAATGAATGAGCCTGATAAAGCTCTGCGAGCCATCTTGAACTGTTACAACATACCTGATGTCTTGACTTTGCAGTGACTGTTCAGTTGGGGTCTTTTTTGTTTTGTTGTGGGTTTTGTTTTGTTTTGTTTTTATCAATGTTGTTGATACACCTGTGGATGTGCACCTGGTAGATCTGTCAAACAGTGCCTGGAGAGAGCCATGCCTGAGCCAGGATCAATTATCCATTTACCTTGAATTCCTAGGAGGGTCAGCTGTAGTCCTGTAGCTTGTGTTCTCACTCAACATGTTCTGTGACAGTTGGCTTTGGAAATAAAAATGCAGGGAACAACTAATAATAAGCATTTTTTCTCTTTCTTTCTAAGTTTTCAGGGCAAATATGAAGAAATGTTCTTCCTTCAGGTACAAAATAAGAGAGTGATTTCTTGGAAAACAGACAAATATTTCTGAAGTATTTAAATAAAGGAAATTTTGCTGACTCACTTTTTGCAACAGGAAGAGCCCTTGAGGTGTGATTTGACTGGGAAAATGTGAACAGATGGTTGACCTTGCAGGCAGATGTTGAATCTGAATAGTGTACTACATGAAAAAGGGGGAGGAGTATGTAGTCACTGAAACAGGTTTAATTTTTGTAGTATTATTTCCAGATTATTAGGTTGCTGATCTGCCCCTTTCAAAATCACTGATATTGGTAAACATGGAAAAAGAAGTGGAAAAACAAAAAACATTAATCCACATTTTTGATACAAAGACATAAAACCCACTAATGACCTAAAGATGATGCTCTGCATCATCTTCAAAGGACAAGATGAAATTATAGTAAAAAGATTCAAGATTTCTAAAGAGCATTCAAGTAAGGAGTAATGAACTTTTTTATCAACATGATTGGATCAAATCAGTTTAAGTGACAAAGTTATTAATGTGTTGCACTGCTTACCAGGAAAACTGCTGCTGAATTTTTGTCTACTCCCCTATGTCTTCTATCTTTTCTGAGATAAATCTGAAGTGTACAGCTTTTTGAAAGGTTAAACATGTTGTTAATACTGTCGTTGATCTATTCCAGTCTCTAAAGCTTTGGGTGTAGCTCAGAGCGAAATAAAACAAATACCTGCAAAACCTTGCCATTTTAAAATGCATTATTATGTATAATAATGCCTAAATTGTCTGATAACATACCAAGTCTCTCATTAATGCCTTCTACTTTACGAAAGAACTGTAAACATCCCTCTCTGTACTGACTAGAAACTTGTTGGCCTTCACTTCCCCAAGTAATTCAAGCTTTTGTATCTTTCTCTTCCTTTTAATGCCCAAAGGTTCTCTGGAGTCTGAATTTTCAAACCATGGGTACTCTGCTTTGTAGAAAACAGACCCCTCTAACATGTCTCATCATGCTTGAAGAGGATTGCCTCTGTTCTAATGCACTTCAACTGCTAAGATAGGCTTAAAATCTGTCGCTGGGTCTCTATGAACTTGTGGGAGCACAGGCTTAAATAATTTGGAGAGACGTGGGATAGGAGAGGGAGCTTTTATTGGATAGAAAGCAGGAAACAGTTCTACAGCAACCTGGAGAAATGTTTATGTGGAAGCTCGGAGTAAAAATTTTAAAAGTAGCTTTTTAGAGCTCTTCAGTGGTTTGAAACTTATGTGTTTGTCTGTGTGTCTGCTTAGGAAGGGTTTGATAAAAAACAGAGCAAACACTTTGATTGTCTTGATTGAAGATCAGCTTACTGTGGTTTAGTGTGAACCTACTTTACTTGTGGTTTAGTGTAGTAAAATGGCAATTTTACTACATTTAACAGACTTATGAACAACAGCAGCCTGTAAATCAAAATCAGAATATCCACATAAAGTTTGTTCCTATTTAAAAAGAGTAAAAAAATAAAAACCACAATTTGGGTCAAATTCCTGAAATCCCTATACATAACAAGTCTGAACTGTCAAAGAAAGCAGATTTCAGGAATAAAATACTTCAAAAACTTAAGAGAGAGCAGGTACCATGAAAATGAAAGGCAGTGCCAAGATACTGAAAAATGTCATCTTTGCTCTTTTATTCACAGCTATGCTGAGCTCACTGAAGATGCCATAAGAGAAGGAAAATTGAAATTGTAGTATCTGTTCATCATGCGTTGTGTTTTCCTCAGTCTGCAGCTATAATAGCATGGATGAATAGTGACATCTCTGCTTATGTGAAACAGAAAAACAAAGTAATTTAGCCAGTAGGAATGTTGCTTCAACACTCAAAATTAATTTCATTATTAAAAAAGACTTTCTGTTGTTTTTATTATCTTAAAAATTAGCATTTTAATGGTAAACATTTGCTGTTATACTTTGTCATTTTAAGAGTCAGATACTTAGCCTTTTCATATGTCCTTGGCATCTATTTTAATCACATGAATAACAAAGAAGTAACAGGATCTTTTAGTCTAAATTACATAAAGTACATTCCACTCCAAAAGGTAAAATTAAAAATGGCTTAACGGGGCATTGTGTCTCTGTAATTTTCCTATTATACCTGATTTATTGAGAGGCTACTCTACATCTGTTATTGATGAATTCAAAATGAGGTTTTGAGCAGAAGAATTACTATTGTTCAAATACTTGGAAAATTTTCAGTGGATTTTGCTTCTGAGGTTTGGTCTCTTCCTCCTTCTCACTGCCCATTTCTATAAATAGAAGTTTTTCAGAACAAAACTTGGCTGCCATCCCACATTTGCAGCTCTGATGGCTTCAAATGATGCCATCAGTCACACCTGGGCAGCAAAGAACTTCCAGTTTTCTGCACCTGAGTTCCCAATTATCTTCTTGTAACCTGAGAATGCAGTAGACTCACAGTATTCTCAAGTTCATTATCCCTCATTATGTAAAAAATTGTTTTTATCTGTCAGACAAGTATGTAAAACCTTAAAGAGTCAAAGTAAGTAGAGTGTTTGAATGAGAAATCATGTTTTAAATGAGCATATGGGTGAAGAGAAGATGTGACGTGTACTTTTGTTGTCATTTCATACTTCATCTGGCTACTATGACAATCTCACCTTGCATTCATTAAGCAGTCTGTTTAGCAGTTTTCTCATGTCAAAACACCTTACAGAATTCCTGAGCAGACAAAAAAAAAAAAAGAAAAAAAAAAAAGACTTGTAGATACAGTGTAAATAGTCTTTTCTTCATTTTATGGGAAAGAATATGTCTGTTTCCTGTATTCAAACAAAAGAAAATGTGGTTTATTCTGCCCTCTGATTTATTATTTTCTACTAAGAAAATCTAAGCACTTTTGCCAGTGCTGATACTGAATCTGAGAAGGAGCCATACTTGTTCTGGGCAGCTGAAAACTGTCAGGATGTTAATGTTATTTACACTCTCTGTTGTTGTTGAACTACAGAGACTATGAACATGATGAGTTAATATAAAGATGAAACACATGTTTTTACTTGCATACTTTATAACCAAAACAAAGACATTACAATAATATACAGATGATCCAAGGGAGTACATGTGACAACGCAAATAAAATTCAAGTCCAAAATGTGTACTACATCTGCTACTAGAACACAGTAAAATAATTAAAATGTATCACAAGAAGTTTGTTATAGTTAACAAAACTCTAAAATAAAGAGGCTAAAAGACAAATCATAATATTTGTATCCTGTCCTCAGGTGGAAATCAATTTCACCATAGCTACTCCTTTCTGAAAAGCATTTCTCAATTTTGTGGAAGAAGGTTTGGTTTGTTTTATCTTCTGGAAGAAGATTTGGTAGTTTTATTTTATTTTTGAAGTTTGTCAAGCAGAGTCATGCTATGTCTCACCTAATATGTTTGCTTAAAACCACAGAAGTGGCTACTTTTTTACCAGGTTGAAACCAGGTTTGCTTATGTTGGCAATACTGTAGAGACTATAATGGCATTACCAAGAGCAGCTAAGGAAGAACATAAGAAGCACTATTTCCTAGCCAGTGGATATAAGATCACACAAAGTG
The DNA here is from genome assembly GCF_000691845.1 of Merops nubicus. Lineage (NCBI taxonomy): Eukaryota > Metazoa > Chordata > Aves > Coraciiformes > Meropidae > Merops > Merops nubicus. Next base: position 4,191 of record NW_008607898.1, read on the forward strand.
TGCAACTTTGGTACAGAGAAGAATGGGACACAGGTTGCTTTTATTTCTAAACAGACGTGAGAATGTTTTAAAATTTTTTATGGAAGCTCATGAACATTTTGTCATGAAAAAGTGTCTCTGTGACTTGAAGGCCCCATATTTAGCTTGGTAAAGAACTTGCAAAGAAAGCTTTATTCAAGTATTTAAATTCTAGTACATTCTCAAGGTAGAAAAAACATGTTTTAACAAAAAAAAAAAACAGAGCTAAACGAGCTAGTTTAATGGTGGAGTTACCACAAGCAATGCAGAAGTAAGTTGTAGTGCTGATCATAAGCCATTTAGCCACTCAGTGAGCTGCTGATGTACAGACTTTAGCAATATGAAAATATCTACCTTTGGAAAAAGAAATAAAAATAGGTAAAAGCCCAAAACAAAGCTCTCCCTTCTCAACTTTTAAGTTTTCCAACAGCAGCAATAAAGAATAATGTTTTCAAGGCAGTCAGACAATCCCATGACTCGACTTAGTTTTGTTAGAAAACAAAGCCCTTTGTAGGTATAGAAAATTTTGCCCTAACTAAAATCTTCACTAAAAAAAGACGTGACAATTGACAACACATATCCAGAAGAATTTGGATTGTCTGGGTGCTGAGATCTTAACCGTTAGGGCTGTAGCTAGCATAGACATAGTTTAAGGCAGGATAAAAACTGTTAAAAATGCAAGACAGAACCAGGTCAAGAAAAAGACCCTACTTTCATTGGCAATATTTGTTGTGTTATCACACAGTGGTAAGAAGAGATGAAGCCATACACAGAAAAATCAGTGAAGATGGAGGTAATGGGATACGTGAGATAATCAAAGTGGATATTGTTTGCAGATTTTATAGAGGATTACTGAAGATGGAAGATGCAATCAGTATGTATATCTCAGCCGTTTAGGATGTAGTGCAGACCAAGCGGGCAGGGTATTTAGCAACTGTGGGAGAAGAGGAAAGTAGTATTTCTAAATACATAGTGCTTTTTGATTAGTTAAAGTACAGAAATTAAGTGCTATAAAGAAGGACTGCCAGATTTTACAACATTCTTAACCATCAGGATGACATGTTGTAATTGATCTTGGCTACGACCGAGCAGCACATGCACTATCATGTAGTTCCCATTACTTGGCTGTAGGATTATTTTTAAAAGAGCTAACAACTGTCAAGCCATTCATGTTCTATAGTAAATGTTGTTTGATAGAGGCTAAAAGAAATGGGAACGACGCTAAATGAGAAAATAGTGAAAACAAATAAATGTGCAATGGCTGCTTAAGCAATGATTATTAAACAATAATAAATTCTTTTTCTTTCTGTACTTTTTGGAAAATAGTCCACTATTAGCAAAGATAAAGAAAATACTCCACTGAATTCAGTGGGATTTGTATCCCTTGGATGGTAAACTAGCATCAGTCAGTTAATAGCTGATGTATCTATGCTGCTTATAACCTAAGCCACTGGAGATGAAAAGTCTTTTCTATTTTTAAACAGAATGGATGATGGATGCCACAGAGACTTTCCAACAGAGCTGCAGAGTACCAACAGTGGTCAGTTCCGCTCTTGCCAATTGGAGTCATGTTTCATGAAAGATGCATTTCTGCCTCCTGGATGAGGCTTTCCAAACAGGCTCTTGCTGTTTGTATGGTAATGAAGCATTCCCAAAAGGTGTTGAAAACAGTCAGCAGGACTAATGAGATTTTAGCATACTACTCAGACCAGTATGCTCACCACATTTCATAGGTTGCAGCCAGTGCCTGCATAAGGGAATGAGAGGTAATGTTTCTTTTTAATTACACACACTCTTTGAGCAGTGCAGTCGTTCCATCTTGGCATTTGCAGGCCAGGTAGTACAGGATGCAGGACAGTGTCTGAACTCCAAAGAAAGGCATGGTGCACCTAATTTATCTAGAGGAAAAGGTAGAAAGAGGTCAGCACAGACACTAGAGAAACAGAGATGACAACTAATTGTGGGAAGTCAGCATTTTCATGGTGTGCCCAGCTCCACCTTGTGATGTTAAGGAATGCTGTGTGGTCATTGCTGTGCAGCAACATAAGAGTTCTTACCTGAAACCAGGGATATTTCTTCTTTTTCCAGGCAAAGAAAATGAAGTGAGAGAGAAAAAGAAAATGGAAAACATAGGTGATAACAGTGAGAGGAATCCTCCAAGAACATGGAGAAAGTTGTTATCCTAAGGCAGTGGTATCACCAAGAGATTTGACACCAAGTTCTGGAGATCATCTCTGCTTTCTGGGGCAACAAGGTGGAAGAGCTGTCTTGCCTTTCCTTCAGAGAGCATCTGTCCCTTTGCAGCCCAGCTCTGATTCCTGTGGACCTGACTCTGTTTCTCTCTGCTTTGAATTGCTGCCTCACCCTTGACCTACGTGGCAAACTAAATCATCCACCTAAGGGCTTAGTTGCCTGACCACATTGTACCTAATGAATATTCCAACAGGCTCTAAATATTTCTAGCTAGACCCTGGAAATCAGGCATCAGTTTCTGAAAGAATTTTCTGCCTGTAGGATTTGGCCCTAATTGCTGTGCATCATGACTTGCTACCAGGATGAAAAGTTGTTAAAAACAGTTTCATTAAATGCAGGGCAGCTCTGGATTATAAAGACAATTAAGTTTGGAAATGTAGTGATCCATCTAATACTGAGTGAATAAAAGATGCAAAGAATTCCTAATAAGAATAAAATCCTTTTAAGATTAATTTTTTTTTTTTTTTCAATATGAAGTCACACATTTTATCGACTAAGGTGTGAAATATTTGCCTAATTCTCTTGGAAAAGACCAGGGTTAAAAAGGCCACCAGAGCTGACTTCCCACATACAGACACAAAGGGCAAAAAGGTGTAATCTAGCTCTGATCATCCTCCTCCCACTGCTCTCAACCAGGTAAGAGAGCCTGGAAACCACCCTCCAACATGCTGCAAGTCTGCATACTTCCAGCAGTTCATGTCGGTTGCAGCTTTAATACACTGCTCCTCCCTGCCAATATTTTAGCAGTGTTTTCCTGTTCTACCCATTTTTATCTATTTTTTATTGGATGCAGTAGCCTGGAAATCAGAATAAGTCCTTCATCATCTGAAGCACCCACATATGTTTGTAGTCTAATAAGAAGGATTTCAGCACCTGGTTTTGGATTCAAGAGCTTAAAGTCTGGTCATGTTTTCCCAACATCCAGGGCCCTGTTGGATGTTAATGAAAAATGATGAAAAATATACGTCAACCAAAATAAACCATCTCTTCAAAAGCTGTCTTTTGCCATCAACTAAATCAAACAGGGTCTAGAGAATACAGATCCCAGCAGGACAGTGATGGGAGGATGGGGCTGTTCCAGATGATTAACCGGAGGGAGAAGCAGTGGTCGAGCCTTTGCCAGCAGGACTGGTGCTGGGGCTGGGAGAATGGATATTCACACCTTACCCCCACAACACCCACTGTGAGCACTAGAGATCATCTTTTTTTTTTTTTTCTTTTTAAGAGGAGAATGATCTCTCATCAAAAGTGGAGTCTAAATTCAAAGTGTCACTTGCAAGTCCAAGACACCTCCTCAGTGACAAAACAAAGCCCCCGTGCTTCCCACAGCAGTGCTAGGCAGCAGCTTTCCTTGGCCCATAGCGTACCATCACTTTGCTTTAATACACGTCTGATCTTCCAGTTGTTCTTTTCTGCTTTTCTTCAGATACTCAGACTTCTTGTTACAGTTTTTCAGGCAATAGCGAAAAGCAATCCTTTACAGCAATAAACATCTCCTGTCCTTCCCACAGACCAGCTACTTTCAATGCATGTTTTTGTAAGGTCTGAGCAGGTTAGAGCATGACTGTGATATAATGTGCAGCATCTGCTCTTCCTCATGTCAGACCAAGACCCTGTGGAGGTCAGGGGGAGCACACACAGGCAAGACAATGACAAGTAAAAGAATTATGCAGTAATCTGTCCACAGACATACAAACTTCACTGAAACACCCTTTCTTGTGTGTGCAAAGCAGCAGACTTCCAATTTCTGCTGCTGTGGAAAGTAGCAACTTAATCCAGCCAGTGCACATGCTGTTTTCTTTCACCTAAGGGGAGATCAAGGGTGTTATCCTCTTGGTAATTACAGCTTTACAAAGCCCACATACCTGAGGGTGAAGCTGAACTAGTCTTGAGAGGACGCTGGCTGGAGCAGTGCTGGGAATTTGGCATCAGTGGGCTGCAGTGCAGAGAAAGCTGCTCAGGTACTAACACAAAGCCTGGGTCTGCAGACCCTGTGGATGGCTGGGCTGTGTCCACAGCTGCCATCAGGGCAGTCTCTAGCAAAGGCACTGAAATGAGGGAGGCACAGATAGACTTAGAGAAGAGGAAGAAGATGGAGAGAAAAAAACAAACAAACAAACAAACAAACAAACAAACCCAGTGTTGTGTTTCTTTGCTCTCCAGACAAAAGAAAAGACTTTTCTGAGGAGAGCACAGCAGCAGAACATTCCAAAATATTTATGTAGGGTTAATTAGTGTAATTTTAAGTCCTAAATTCTACTGAGGATTTTTAAATAGCCTTTTGTTTTAATAAAACTCTTTCTGGACTGAAGTGTGGTGAGATGCACTTATAGGTAAATCAAGAGGTATATAAAAATCGGACAATATGCATTTATGAATGGAAGAAAATGCATGTTGATTCAGGGCATAAGTCTTTGGTTGAAGATCCCCATGTGGAGATGGCACAGCCTATTCAGCAGTAGCTAAGTGGTAAAGATGGACTAATAATGCCTCCACACTTTTGCATTAAGCTTACGCCATCTGAAAAACAAGAGCATTATGTGTTATTCCACTAGCCATATGAAGTGAAAAGGCCAGCAAAAGTTGGTCCCATTTTCGGAATTTAATTTTTGGAAGAATTTTCCACTGCTGAAAGGGAAATTGCAGTAGGAGGTTTGTCAGTGATCTGGTTGATAAACAACCTGCATCACGAATGGACTGGAGAGACACAGTGGGTAAAATCCTCACCCCTTTGAAGTCGATGGGAGGCTTGACTCCAAATGCAAAGGAGCCGGCCTTCATGAGCATTGTTTTGGCTTTCCCTGGGATGTTGCAAGAGCTTTGCAAGTCACACTGGTCGGTAACAGCCAGTCTTGCAGAAGGAGGAGCTAAAGCAGGAGCTACTCTTCCCATTGCAAATGAGAGCCAGAAGTAGGCACTGATCTACATCATTCTTCCCTGGGAACAAACCTGGGATCCCAGACTGAAAATTTTATTGACCTGTGCTGAGAAAGATATCATTAATCCCAGAAAATAAAGGCATTCTAGAGGGCAAATGAAGCACTTAGAAATCCTACTGCCTCCAGGAAGAGCAAAGCCATTTTGAGAAACATGCTTCATGCACACCCACTTCAAGTTGGGAGTCCAGCTGGGGCATGGTTTATCACCCACACTAAGAATTTTCAGCACTCTGAGAGAAGAATATTGATCAGTCACCACTGCAAATCTCTTCTCCAATACTTCTCACTATAAAATATTTTCTAAATTCTCTTTGTTGTGAAAAGCTGTTCGAGTAACTTCCAGTAAGTTAGAGAAATTCAGCTGAGATTGATTTGAATTGCCACCGTCTTTCTGCTGCCTGGATAGGAGCTCTAGGACAATGAAGCAGGATAATTAAGAAAAACATGAGAGCAAAGGATTTCAGAAGCAGTGTGTGTGCCAGCAGCGGATAAATGGTTTGCCAGCCAAGGAATAATACCTTCAGAAAAAAATATGCTTACAAAAGTACATTGCTATAATTTGAATATCCTTTTACTGTGCACCCAGTCCTTGAAAAAAGGAAGTCTTGATAGATACGGAAGGAACTTCTGGCATTTCATGTACACACATAGAGAAAATATTTAAAAATGTAGGTATTAAAAGGCAATGGATCTCTCTGCTAAAACTGCCTGTGTCTGTGAGAGATAAGAGGGCAGGAGAAAACAGAACAGTGATTTCTCTTAAATTCTTCTTTTTACCCAGTTTCAGCACAGCACCTACAAAACACCTTGCAATGGTTAGGCAGATGCTCTGCCAGCACTGTGTACTGCTCTGACCCTCACTGTTTTCACACTTTTCCCTCATCTTGAAATTCACTGTCTTTACTGTAGTAGTAAATTCTTCAGTGTAGGTGATGTTTACAGTGACACACTAATAGGGACCTCTACTCACTAATGCAATACAAATCAATAACCTGAAGGAATGATTAGCATACTAGTATTCAGGTGGTTAGATGTTTGTGTGAAATCTTGAACAAGTTTTTGCTTTTGTGTTTCTACAGCTCGCCTCAGTGGCTCCCACAGCTCCAGAGTCCCCCATGGTGAGGAAAGCTGTGGGACCAGCCACCAGCCAGACCCACTGGCAGCCATCACCAGGACCAGATGGTCATGCCATCAGCCCTGCCCTGCATCAGAGGGGAGGAATTACTGTGAAACATTCGTATTGTTTGACGTTTTTGTTTTGCTTGAAGAAAGATGTTATGGTTGAGCCTACAAAGCCCAGATCAGTTTCCTGAATTTTGAAGGCAAAAGTTCCCAGGAGGATAAATGATAGGCATCTAAGCTGGGGTCTTCAAAAGTTTCATTAGAAGGAATAAATACTGTTGCCTGTGTTTTGTCTGATAAAGCTTGAGAAGTTTCAGACACATCTCAAAAGTTATGAGGAATGCTTAGGGACAGGGATAGGTTCTTCCTTTATTGGTTGTGTAAATCAAAATAAATAAATGAGACCTGCAAATCAGAGCTAGTACTGGTAACAGACTCTGAGTGTTTAGGTACCTCTTAATACCTCTCAAGAGTAAAATTTCCAATAATGTGTTCGCCTGTAGTGATGAATTTTGTTTCCAACATAATGCAACACATAGATTTGGTATTCTATGCTGCTTAGGGACTTACTTGGATTTTGCTGGGATAAAAGATGAGAAAGTTTGTCTTATTTGAAAAAGCAGCAAAATATTATATGCTGTACATTGTGAAGCTGCATTGACAGAAAAAAAAAAAAAAGGAGCTATTTGCATGCAGCTTTCACAAAGGAGGGAGAATAATTCATCTCACAGGATGCTTGACTCCTTCCTGCTGCTCTGAGGGACCAGCAGCAGCAATAGGTCTATCTGATCAGCCTTTGTGCTCATGCCACTTCACAGTTTCCTCTCAGAAAACAAGCCTAAGGGAAAGCTGGAAGAGACTGAGAAATGTGTTCATAGATTCTCTGTTTTTCCCCAAATACATTTTCTTACCCAACTCTTTAATAGCATTTTGTCAAGGACAACTGAATTATGTACTTGTGATTCTTCATTAGCTTGACAAATTAGTTTCTTTTGTGTCTTCCTGAAGAAAAAACTAGCTTCACAAGTCAAATTTTCATTTCTACAGTCAAGCTTTTGACAACAAAATTGTCTTGTTTTTTTCTTTGAAACTCCATAAACATTAGGGTGAGCAGCAGGCACTGCTCTGGAAATCTAAAAATCCTCCAAAAAGTTTATTGAGTTTTTATGCCCCAAATCCAGATTGTGTCTAATTATTTTCCTCCACCACACTGTGTGTTCAAATCCTGCATTTCCTGTAATCACCTCCAGAAGAAAGAAAATGCAGTATTTGTTGACCAGAAAAGCTGCTACAGATGTGCATTATGTAGTTTCCTTTTCACTTTTGTTAAATTAAAGCAATATTTTAAATATCCTGAATACGAATTTTGTTTGCCTCTCATATTACAAGGCCTGAAGAAAAAGCAGGAGACAATCTTATTTCCTTAGCAACAGAGTCAGGTGTGATTTATGCCACTGTGCGTCCCTGCAGTTGTCTCCAAGCAACAAACCAAACTGCAGTGCCAACTCTTGCACTCACAATATACGGAAGGGACTGAGGGGAAACTCTGGAGCCCAAATACCTATCCCTGGCATCAGACAGGAGGCAAGGCTGAGCAAACACAGGATTATTATAGAAATGGAAATCAGTAAAATAATCTGAGCATCTCAGTTCAGGCTGCCAAATGCTCAGTATGCAAAGAATAATCTATTTTAAATCAGTCAGCATTTAGGTGACGGCTGTAATGTGTATTAATACTTTACTGAGGCTTTGCCTTAGCTTATGGAAATAGTACCGCCGCCTCTGTTGTGCCTGAGCTGGCTCAGCAGGAGTTCCAATGGAAAAGAGAAGAACTGTGTAGCAAAATACAACTTCAGTAATATTCACTGATACAGTGGTTGCCAAAATTTGCCAAACTTCTTTTGATATTTCAAAGCTGTTTCCTCTTTGAAGTAAAGAGACTTGCATCTGTGATTGCATCGTGTTGGCAAACACTGTGTTTCCAAATAACAACTGTAAAGCTAGTGAGGCTTGCCAAATGCAATCATGACAGATAGCGCTTATTTTCCTGGGGAAAAAAAAATACTGTTAAGGTGAAATTTGCTTTGGAAAGTGAGACTTTGCAAACAAAAGCTGCTATTTATGCATCAGACACCCTGAGCCAATGTTTTTTAGGTACCTTTCAGGTGTAGATATAACACATGTGGGTTACAGAAAGAAAGCAAGCAAGCACTCCCTTGTGCCAGTCAACTTTTCATCCCTAGCCCTAATTTACTCTTACTGGAAATCCGTAAAAGCTCGGAAATACCAGCGTTCACTCCAGTGCTGAAAAGAGGGTGGCTTGTGTAGGAAGCGCTGGATCCTGTAACGCTGAGGGAAAGAACACTGAAGTGTCACTTCCCGTAAAACGAGGAACACCTGCTGACCAACAGGTAAGGATGGAGCATGGAAACGCTGGGACCTACCCTGAGGTCACCACCCGCAGATGCTGGAGCTACTGCACCCATGTCTCACATCCTTCAGCATATGCTGCCCATGCCAGGCCTGATGCAGAGGCAGAGCAGAGGGCACCACCTCTCCCTGGCCTTTCCCTGCCACTTCAGCAGTGGGATGAACTGCACTGTCAAGAGGTTTTTTAATTTTGGTGTTTTGCAAGATGGAAAACTTGTAAAAGTTATCTTTCTCCAGAGCTTCTCTGAGAACTCTCAGTTAAAGATTTTTATGATAACCTACTGAAATTCTCATGAGCTGGCAGCCGTTCCTTAATTTAAAAAGAGCATAAAACTGGAAGGCATAATGTTGAAATTTTTTAAAATAACATTTTGTCCTGAAGTAGCAATTTTTTGCTATAGTATGTATAAGCCTGGATTTATGCTAAAGTTTGGACAAAAAAAGAAAAAACTCTAGGATTTGTTACCTGACTGCAGATAAACACTGCTATTGACACTGCTTCTATAGATCAGGTCTCACTGAAGTTTTGAAGATTTAGAAAGAAAATATAACTTATTTTTGAGATCAGATGTGGTACCAAAATCAGACTTGTTCTCCCATTCTCTTCTTTTGGTGAACTTAAACACAGGTTTTTAGACCAAACAGCAATCCCTCAGAGGTTCAAGAAATGCTGGCTGGCCACATCACTATAAAATGTCTGACTTGTTTTATGATTGACAAAAGGACTTCAATAACGTGAATAGTATCACCAAATCTGCGGGACTAACTGCATTCTTGGTATTATCAACAAGCTCAAATATCTTTTTCTTCAATTTGAGACAAAAATTCTGATTCAGTTTTATGGCACACACCTATCTTCTGCTCTCTGCAGAGAGGCACACTGCTTCCCCCCGCGGAATGGCACAAGGTGCTAAAATTGAAAAGCTAATCCTCTTTAAAACTGAAGGAAAGACTGTCTGAATCCTTCTCACCCAGGCAGCCAAAGGGCTTTTAAGTCCTTCTAGAAAAGTGAAAAAACCCTCAACTGTCCTTTTGTATATGTAAACACATGGATGTGATAAAACCTCTGCAGAAGGAGAACCACACTTGTCAAATATACAAACTCATTTCACTTTTTTTTAGTGCTCATCTGCTTATTATTTGTATAAGTACTTTTACAAATTTGTATATACTTTTAATATGAAGATCGCAATGGAAATAAAACTCTGTATTTCATCCTTTTTATATCATATTTAACTTGCTCATAAATAGTGATTTTTTTCAGCGTTCTAATGAGGGTGCTCCTGTTTTTTCAGTGTATGTTTAGTACTGCACAGAGAAGCAGACAGACTATGGGATAATAAAAGATGGATTTCAACACTGCCTTGCATCAGTTCTAGTAAAACTAATTAAACTGAGAAGCGAAACAGGCTGTAAGTGAGTCTGCTTGTTGCGGTTCCCTTAGAGGAGCTGAATACCCTGCGATACCACTCCACTTTCAGAAGTAAGTGGATGTAAAATGACTACATGACTGAAAATTACTAAAATGACTAAATCCATCATCTGAGAGGCCTGAGAGGAAGATGAGTTTAGAGAAATCCAGATACAGCCATGAGGTCTATATGAAGTTCATGGTGTACAGGGCTGGACAACAGCACCTGGGGACCTGAGCACAGGCCAGCAACTGCAGATTGGCAGATGTCCACTCCCAAATTGCATTCTCCTTATCTTCCCATCTCCCCTCCTCGAAACTCCCGAAACAAGTCTAAGGTCTACCAGACACCCTTGTCTCCCCACAAATCCACAAAGCTGTAGTTTGTCACGAGGAGACAGGCCAAGAGAAAAGCTCCATCTTATGTTCTCTGTCTTTGTTGGACCAAAAAGGTCAGAGAAGATGATGACAGACAAATGCTCTACCTCCGGGAGTGACTCACTACACCTCAGGAAAAAAGCTGTGACAGGCTGCACTTCTGGACCCTTCAAAGCAGCTCATCACTGGGCTCTTTGTGTCCTGAATTCTACACTTTCTACTTTCCCTTCCTTTCTTATTGCCATAGAAATGGAAAAGCATCTGTGAAATGTCTATGCTTGACATTTCTGAGATGACTTTCCAGCTTTGGTACACCTCTCCCAGCAGCAGTTAAGTACTTATCTGGGGGTTTGTTATTTTTTTTTTTTTCTTCTTTGGCTGCCGTTGAACTGTGTTGCAGATTTGCAAGTTTCTCTCAATGACATATGTGTCCTTTCCTGAACATTTTTCTCCCACCTGTGTGACTTGAAAAACTGCCTAATGAAGTAGTTTTCTGTGCCTGTACACTGCATCATAAACACACACATTAGCCCTAGATGCACAGGTTCCCAACTGACATGCAAAACCCATCTGCAAGAAGTTTGTACTTCTTTACTCACTATCTAGAAGTGTCATTTCTCATTTCCCAATGAAGCTTTAACCAACAAAGGACCACAATGGCTCCATTTAAAATTACCCTAAGGAACAATAAAATATTATTAATCCCTGCTTCCTCTTTGGTCCTAGATCACTAACAGCTATCATAAACACAGTAAACTGGGCCATTTGTCTATGCTTCAGCTCAAACAGGAATAATTTTCTGATTGATTCTTCAATCAGAACTGCAGATTTTCCATCAGCTGCCTCTTTTATTCTCAACCCACACAAGTCAGTAAAATTGTCATCTTTTAAAAGCAAATATTATACTTTCCCAGTTACATTTTCATTTAAAAAACAAATCAATAGAGTTTGTAACTGATAACGGGATTATGATTGCTTTTAAGATTCTGGTATCTTTCCCATGAGATAATCTGACAGCACAATAAAAGACATCTCTTTATTACAAGGAACACTCACATATTCAATTGCCCTGTTTTAAAAGAGAACATAAATGAGATTTAGGATTTAAATTAGCCTAGATGAATTTCCTTCCTCTTAATTTCCAGCTGCTTGATTTTTATAAGTACTTCTTCCCTGAAAAGATTTTTTTTAAGAATGATTCAAAATTTATATATATGAAATATATATATGTGTAAACATACATACATATACATACAGACACATACACCTCTATCCATATAAAGAAGCAAGAAACTTCTTTTTGTGCTTCTTTCACTGAAATTAAAAGGTAAGCCACTTTTTCCTCTGAAAAGATTGTCTGAAGATGTTCCTTTCTGCATTGTCCCCATTTCCTCTTTATAGCCTTCACCCAGCCCTAACACAGGCACAGATCCCTGCCTCAAAAAACTGTTTTGCAATTGACCCAAAAGCAGAGCTAAAGAGCATCATTAAAATAATTATATCCAGTAGTGTCTCAGCACTGTTTGTCTTGCAGTGTGGGGCCATTGTGTTTTCACAATATAGGGAAAATGTTCTTTTCGTTCTGGGATTTGAACTGAAAAGTGTACATTTTTCCTCACCCCCCTGGGAAATACTGAGTGTTATTACGCTTCATGAGCAGTATAATTACTGCCCAAGTGACTCTGGGGTTTTGCTTTACTACTAAGAGCATATGTAAAAAGAGTGAAACAAAACATTACTGAACTAGGAGTGGCAGTGTGGGGAAAGCTGTCCAGGCTGTGACTGTGGGCTTGTGGGCAGCACTGCCCTCGTGGGGATCATGGGCACAACACTTCGTGGGTGGAAAGAGCAATCCCAGGGGAGAGGCACTCCCTAAGTTGGTAATTTAAAATTTGCAATCTTAAATAAAAACTACCATTTGGTAATTTGAAGTGTCTAGGTTAAATGATTAAATTGTCACCCTTATGGAGACAAGCGTTAGGAGGTGGGGAGGTGAAATCTCTGGCATCCGTGCCCTCGAGGCTCTGTGCAGAGAAGGAGGTTCTCTACAAAGCAGTGACAGCCCCACAGCTCTCAAGCAAAGATGCAGAAACTCGCATGCTGGTGGAGTGCAGCAGCAGTTAGCTTTTCTAAGTGCTTATGGTGCTCAGAGAGGGGGGAAAACAGCCCAAACCAAGCTTGAGTGCCATTACTAACACATAAGCAAATAGGCAGCAGGTGCTTGTGTGTACCTAGATGTGATATTTATTGTATGCCAGCATAAAGACATAAATAACATGAAACAAATATTATTTGCACTGCCAGATTCAAATCCATTTAGCATCTTTATTCCAAAAGGCCCCAGGAAAGTGGCTGTTGCATTACTGTTGCATGGGAAACCTGGACATAGAATGGAGGAAGGACAGCACTGCTTTTCAGCAAGCTGAATGGCATTTTGTTTCATTATGCTTTTCAACTTATGAGCTTCTAAGTGTTTTCAGATGAGATAAAATAGTTGCACACAACCTTCTAGTGATGCAAATGAAATGGCAAATTTAAAACCTTAAATTCCTCATACACAAAATCAAAACCCGATAGTGATGCTAATTTTCAGTTCTTCAGTTAATACTGATTCTTAAGAAAATTTCAGGGCTTCTGAGGTTACCATCTAAAGCCACTGTTGGACTCACAGTGAGCACAAGTTTAAAAACTGCCTACTGTAATAGAAAACATCAAGAAACGGCAGCACATTACCATCTAAAACTCAGGTATTGCCCAAAGTCCTGGCCTTACCCCTAGTTTGGCAAATCCCTTGAGGGAGTCCAGGTGGGACTTTCAGCTTCTTCCTGTCCATACCTGGGCATCCTTCAGAGCCTTCCTAAAGGAGACAACCTGTTCCAGTGTGTCCTCTCTCCTGGGTGCTAAGCTGTGTGGGTAGCAGCCACCATCCTTAAGCCACCATCTTCCTTGGGGGCTCCACCTTGGTGAGGCCATCAATCTTGTGGACTCCCAGGGCGTCTGTGACACTGGGACAGAAATGCCTCAGCAGAGCTCTGAAGGCAGGCAGACAGCGCAGCTGAAAAGCAAACCAGGCTGTTGGAGAGCCTGTTCATGGCTGTGATCCATCGACGAGCACATTTGGCAGGCTGTGACCTCCTGTGAAACCAGGTATTTCAAGCTACCACTCCTTCCTGTGTGAAGCATAACTTTGCTATCAACATTTTTTGTGAATATTTAGATACCATAACAGCAAGAAAAGCAAGGAGGCAGATGCATACAAATGTATTTTAAAAGTTTTCCTGTAGCACTTTGAAACACTGCTGACTGGATGTTTCTGCTTGTCTTAAATCTCAGCAGATGCACTGAGCATTTTTGTCATTAGAAAAAATTAAAGTCTGAAGTGCTTAATTTTTAATGCTTTGATGCTACAGCATTTCATTGATGGAAAGACTCAGCTGGTACCTTATACCTGTGATTATCTTCTGCCATGGCCAAAAGTGTATGGCTGAGGGTATTTGTCATCCTACTAACACGTGGCCTGTAACCCCCCTGTTCCTTGAGCTCTCCTTCTTCTCAAGGACAAACAATTGGGGTTGCCTCGTGGTGCTGAACTGTGCCCCTGCACAGCAGAGCACCCAGTGTTAGCAAGAAAACTGGGCGCCAAAGTCCTTCTTTCGCCTGCGAACTTTGCTGGAAAGATGAAGATAGGAAAAAATATGCAGTAGAAATGCTGACAAATTTTCTGTCTTCTTTGTCTCCCTTACATTTTATTCTGTTTTCATGACTGCAGATATTACTATAGGCACCTGCAGTTTTAATGTCAGAAAAGGCCAGAAAGCTGACGTTCTGGAAGAAGATTTCTCTGGAGTGAGAGAGAGCTTTAATGCTAGAGACCCCATGACCCTAGAGTTAAGCCACTTTCATCCAAGTCCCCAGCTAGAACAGGTGCAGTCAGAGCACACTCCATTGGTTAAAATCACTAGCTGTAGGTATTAAAGCAACCTCAGTGCCTCTCCCTGGCCCAAGGCAGCCCCTGTGGTGTCAAAACTCAAGGGAAGGCAAAGACAATATTGCTGCTGGCTTGTCCCCTGCGTTGCTGCTTGGAGCTGCACAGATAATGGCCATGTGCAAGGTTAGAGCTACTTTTATATCCATACTTTCTCAGAACTAGTTTAATCAAAGATGAAGGCTAAAACTTCTTCAGTTTTGGTACTGTTTGTTTCCAGAAATGTTGTATTATTGTAGACAATGGTTTCTTACACAGTCATTAACCCAACACAGCCCATGGGCTGTGCACACAGGTCTGCAACATGTCCCAGTTTTGCAGTGCCACAAGCCCTGTGGTGCTGTGCCACGAGCTGGGAGAGGCAGCCCTCTGATGTGGGACATGCTGGTGAAAGTGGACATGCACTCAACCCCCATTAGCACCTTTCTTCTCACAACTTCCAATGTGTTTTTTCCTGCTGCATTGGTTTCTGGCTCCTTAGCAGTGTAGGTGCATTTCACTGCTACTCAGCAAAGGCAAAGATGCACCCCACCTAGCCAGCTGTAGTGTAGCTAACATTTCATAATGCTCAAAGTATACAAAACTGACTCAAAAAACTGATCAACAGAGTATTTTTAAGACAAATTGATGTAAAATACCATGTCAACACCACAAAAGAGTACTTTATATTATCGTGCATATTAATCTCTTTTTATTTTCCTAAAGAAAAGTTGATTCATGTTGTGAAGCTATAATTATTTGTGAATTTTCCACTGCTACAGTTTTCAACTACTCTAGTTCTTTCACTAGTTTTCATAATTCTTGATAACACAAGGATGCATACAATGTCTCCACAAGATTAAATAAGACTGAATAACTATGTTAAGCTACATAACCATTTACAATTCAATAGCTGCTTACATAAATGTAAATAGCATATGTCCTGTTTCTAAGAAACTTCGTATTTGTGATAAGTCAAAGCATCATTTAGATGGAAATTGGAAGTCAGCTAAATTACATGCAGCAGAATTTAAGAGGAGCTTTACTTGTTAAATTGCCTTGAATTTATTGGACACAAAAGAAAAAATAAGCTTATCAAATCATATTCTACATTAAAAACTGATTTATTAAGAGATAAAATGAACTGAACAGGTTGTTCCCAGAGACTGTGTCCTTCAAGATTTTAGAACCAATAAATTTTGCTTCCACGCTTAATTTTTATTCACAAACTGGAAAACAAGCTTGCTTACTTTGTTGCTTCTAACTGGGCTTTATTTTTGAGAGAAATCACCTTTGGTATAAATATTTGAGGAAAATGGACTAGTATCTGCAGATGCAAAACATGTTATTTCAATCAAATGTTGATTAGTCATTTAAACCAATTCTTTTTTTTCTTTTTCAGATGTATAGCCAGTGCATAATATTTCAAGATTTTGACGTGCTTTCAAATGTTGACAACAAACATGCACCGCTGGACATTATTTTTCTTGGTGCAGCAGATATGTAAACATAAAACATACACCAAAGTAGAAGATAGGTGAGCAAGATATTGAAGAATCAGAGATGCCAGCTTCCCTCTGTCTAATTCTGAGGCTATAAAAAGAGCAAAAGAGGATAAGGTGATGATAGTCCATTTAGAACTTAACATTTCACGACATCACCTCCAAAGTTAAACCACAAAAATATTCTGTTTTTCAAGGTATGTTTTTCCTTGCTGATGCTGATGTGCTGATTTCGTAACAAAAAGGCTGCCACCTTGTACTTCAGTGAGTTTACAAGAAGCACCTGTATTGATACGGTCCTTTCATGCCAGTACAAATGTCCATAACAGAGAAAGGTGCAACATTAGCTTCTTGATTCCAGTTAGCACAAAACTTAACATTAATTAGCCCAAAACACGGAGATAGAGTAAATGGCTGGTGCAAAAAGAAACCCCATGGTTAAGTCGGAAATGTAAGAGTTAGGACCATAGAAAGAGGATTTTTCATGATCATAGCATAAGCCTGTTCTTTGCTCCTTAGGGTTCCCCACAGCTTCCTTTTGTTCAGGTGGAATTAAGAACTCAGCTGAGCTCTCTTGCATTTTCACCAGAATAAACTAATTCTGACCTCACAGTGCCACAAGGCAATTTACAGTGGTATAAAAAAACATTGTCAGCTCAGACTATGGTCCACAAGATATTTTGGGCATTACAGCTATTAGAAGTAAAAGTTTCGTTCCTGTACTCTGTATAGAACTGGAGATAAGAGTCTAGAGAAGTTGGTGGGAACTATGGCCAAATTTGTGAGATATCAAATACTTAATTTCCTGTTGGAATTTGAGATAGATTAGGGGCCTTGTCACTGCTGCAAATCTCATCTGATACCCAGTTTCCTTTACAGATGTTGGCCTTGCCAGTACTACGTGGAATAATACATTCCTGTGTGTAGCACACCTAGACACACGGATACATCAGTGTGCTGTCAGGCTATCTGCATGGTGCTGTCAGGGGATTGCCCCTGTGCCCGGCACTGTTGAGGCCACAGCTCGAATACTGGGTTCAGTTTGGGACACCACAGGATAAGAAGGACATTGTGGTGCTGGAGCGTGTCCAGAGAAAGGTGAATGAAGGGTCAGTGAAGCTGGTGAAGGGCCTGGAGAACGTGCCTCATGAGCTGCAGCTGAGGGATTATTTAGTCTGGACAAGAGAAAGTTCTGAGGGGAGACCTTGTTGCACTCTACAACTACCTGAAAGGAGGTTGTAGGTTGTAGTGACATGGGTGTTGGTTTCTTTTCTCAAGTAATTAGTGATAGGATGGGAGGAAATTAGCTTAAGTTGCACCAGAAGAGGTTTATATTGAATATTAAGAAGGATTACTTTACTGAAAGAGTAGTGAGGCACTGGAACAGGCTGCCCAAGGAAGTGGTGGAGTCACCATCCCTGGAGGTGTTCAAAAAACGTGTGGACATGGTACTTCAGGACACGGTTTATTGGTCATGGTAGTGTTGGGTGATGGCTGGACTTGATGATCTTAGAGGTCTTTTACAACCTTGATGATTCTGTGATTAGTGCCACTGTTCTTTGCTATTGGGAATGAGCTATATACATTCTTTATAATGATGCTGAACTCAGGAGGCCAGTGCACAAGTAACTGTTGCAATCCATTATAATTTTGCTCCTTTTTGCAAAGTGTTATGTTTCCCAACTTATTGCTGTACTGTCTTGTAGAACAAAAAACACCAAATGTGCCACTTGTAAACATACAGCATGCACCTTGACGTGCTGAATTTGATGTGCTCTTTCTAACACTGCTGTCTGTGCTCCAGCTGCATCAATGACAGGGCTTTACTTCTCTCACTGCAACAGTTTTCTTCCTTTTCCTCTTAGTTTTATCTTAGCACATTTTACTTCTGTGAATTACAGCTTTTCCATCTTCAGATTAGTTCTCTTGCTATTAAGTAACTTCCATTTAAGACAGTGAAAAGCCCACTGCAGATAACTGTACTTAGCACTCTTACTAGGTTAACCCCTCTGTAGCAGGAAGGCTTAGATCACGTAGGCCCTTTTCAGTCCAAATGTCATTTCCAAGAATAATTTCCCCTGGTCGATTAGCAACTTCTCTTAATCTTACCTTTCCCTCATTCATACCAATATCCAGTCCCTCAGCCACAGTGCAAAGCCAAGGCGTGTTGCCTCTGCCATGCTGTTCACAGTGTCCTAGTAAGAACAGTGAGAAACTCACTGGGACCTGTTTTCATTATTTCGCTCCCCAATATAGTTGCCTTTAAGGATGGTTTGCCCAAAGAATAAATAAAGCACAAGTTTTACAGGCAACGAAAAACCAGAACTACTCCTGCCTTTGTGCACTGAGGCACAGATTTGATTCAGTTTAGCTTTGCAGTCCTTGAGGCACCCTAGGCTGGTCAGAGGCTACCTCTTGTTCCATTTGTAAGCAAGCACCAGACGAAATCTTCACACCGGCATGAAGGGATAAGGTTCAAACTCCTAGAGAGTTAATGTGCTCTTCCTTCCTTCCTGACCTTCTCTCTCTTTCTCTTTCTCTCCTTTTCTTTCTTTCTTTCTTTCTTTCTTTCTTTCTTTCTTTCTTTCTTTCTTTCTTTCTTTCTTTCTTTCTTTCTTTCTTTCTTTCTTTCTTTCTTTCTTTCTTTCTTTCTTTCTTTCTTTCTTTCTTTCTTTCTTTCTTTCTTTCTTTCTTTCTTTCTTTCTTTCTTTCTTTCTTTCTTTCTTTCTTTCTTTCTTTCTTTCTTTCTTTCTTTCTTTCTTTCTTTCTTTCTTTCTTTCTTTCTTTCTTTCTTTCTTTCTTTCTTTCTTCCTTCCTTCCTTCCTTCCTTCCTTTCCTCTTCTTTCTTTTCTTTCTTTTCAAAAACCTTTGAAAACTTTGTCTAAAGCTGACAGAAGAGCAGAATGGCCAGGAGGAAGATGCTGAAAGTTTAGAGGAGTTAGAGCACCAGGTGTACATACAGCCTTTCCCTCTGTGAAAGGGGACACAAGCTATCACTCAAAATACATAGCACAGCCTTGTATGGATGAAATGTAACTTCATTTCTGCAGAGTAATTTTGGGCTGTTGTTGTTGTGTACTCATTTATGCACAGTTCTTGCCCTTTCTCTTCTATGCTGCTCAAGCCCATGCCTCACAAATAGCACTGCAACATCACTATTTGTTTACAAAATAATCATGTGTCTAAGCTTTTCTGCAGCTCACAACTCAATGAAGGTGGCATCATATTAACTGAAATCAAATTTGCCCTGTGTATATCTTAAAATCTTAACTGTTATTCAAGTCCCTTTCTCTAAAGGAAATATTTCTTCTAAAGGGTATTTAGCAGGCATTGTCCAAATATAGGAACTCCCAGCATTTCTCATCCCTATGATTGCACTGGTTAATTCATTGGCAAGAACAAAATGATAAGAACAAAATATCACTATAGTCTCATACAGTTTGATTTTTAACTCTGCCAGCATCTCTGTGTTTGCTTATGCATAAATAGCAAAGATGTGCTCTGCAGGTTTGTGTGGGGAACCCCACTGGCACCTTATGTTTCTCAAGCTGTAGGAAAAAATTGTGACCTTGGTCCTCAGCCGTACCACCAAGGAAACTTCAGCTGAGACCTTTATCAGTCTCCTTCACTCTACAAAGCTAGGCAGATACCAAAGTTGGTCCAGATCAGATGACTCTTTTAATAAGCAACTGTTAGAGACATCAAAATAAAATCACTTCAAGTTCTTAGTGTTCAGGACTTTTACATTCTATATTCAGGACTTCTACAAGGCCGAGTAAAAGCCTCTGTTCTCATACATATCTCAGTACTTGTACTCATGTATAGTCCTGTTTGGAGACTGCTAGTCAAAGACGAGAAATACAAGCAGTATTCAACATGTTTGGAGACATCTGATGGTTACTAGGTTGCTGGCAAGTCAGCTGCCAAGAAATGTCTGTGAAAAAGCAAAACACAGCTAAACAGGACATAAGGCATCCTTATGGTATGAAGTGTGCATCCATCAAGGGACGTTCTTAAGCTGTATCAGGATCATAGACAACCATTATCAATACTGAGATTACATCATATTCCACTCAGTGGTACAAGAATAACAGGACAGGACACGCTATCTCTTTGGAATAGAAGAACACAAAAGTTGACTTTTTTTTTAATGTGAAATGCAGGAAGTGGATAGAATTATGAAAATATCCAGAAAACCACTTGGAATGATGATACACTATGGGACCAATATTAGGGTTAGGGTTATGGTTACAGTTAGGATTAACTTTGTCTCCATTTTTTCTGTACCTGAGAGTGAGATAGGCACAGCAAAACAATAATGGAGACACATCATTAGTCATATAGAGTGAAATGGATTTTATTTTTGCAGAGCTTTAAACAGAAGAAGTGTTTTGAAAGACTGGGTAACCAGTATGTGTTGCAGCAATAATTATTCAGAATGGTGACAAGCAAAGCATTAAGGAAGGTAGCACCTTAAAAGGGAGTATGCAAAAGAAACAAACGTATCACAGACATTAACTCAGCAAATCACAAACAAATTGATCTACAATGACAGAAAAAAAGTGAAAAGAAACAGCATTCCATTTGCTAGAACTTGCAATGAGAAGCAAAAAGAACTGGAAATTTCTCATTTACAGGAAGATATTTAATATAAGTGGCATTTCAGAAATCTAGTGGGAGGAATTGCATGTCTGGGATGCTGAAAACATTGCTTTTAACATGGTTAAGAGGAATAAAGCAGGTATAATGTAGGTGGAAGAATTACCCCATGTGTTACAGGCACAGGAGTTCAAGTCCCTAAATTCACCTTAAAGACTTGAAACTACAGTCCAGAGAACAAATAATAACAATTAAAAAAATAACAACAACAACAAAAAAGCCACCAACAAAAAAAGACAGGACAGCAGCTTGAAAGCTGGTTATACCACCTGCCAGTTGGTTGGTTTGCTTTTCTTTTTTATAGTTATTTTTTTTCCTCATTTGACTCATACGAGTAGATTGAACACAGTAAACCAATTAGGAGTGTATATATGTAGACGATAAACCTGTTATCTTAGTCAGGATGCTATTCTGAAATTTGCATGTTTGACTTCGATGCTACCTGGCATGGTGTTGGATCCTATTCTTATCTCTTCATCCCTTCAGACTGCCTACTGGTGTTTCTGGGTTGTTTGTTTTTTATAAACTCTTTGCAAATGGGCATACATTTTCTTTTAGCATTAGAAGATCATTAAACCAAGTTGTTTTCTCCAAAAAGTTTTGCTATTTACATTCACACTAAGAAATCTTTAAAAATCTAAAATTTTTACCAATTCAAGTTCTTTCTGAATCTGTAAGGTAAGATTCACTGATTAGCATCTGTCCTGACCAAAGGAGACAGTTCTTTTCTTATACATGGGGAAAGATCAGACAAAAGAGAGAAGAAATAAGAACAAATATTAAAGTTTTTTTTTATGAGAAGTTTTAGATAGTCAAAAACCTACAATCAAGGCAGAGAACTTTTTTGAAAAAAAAGTTTTTATTGGATAAATGAAGACCAGATAGGAGGTAAATCTATGATAAAGAAACAAGGAGGGATAGGTAAAATGAAGATGATGTCTAGGTCACAGTGTAAGAAGGTGTAATAAGAGAATGAACAATGTTAGATAAAAATCCATGGCAGACATGGCAAAGAATAAAGCAACTTCCATTTAAGTGTTTTAAGAAAATATAGTAATAATGAAGGTAAGATGGCCACCAATTTGCTGAACAGCTCTTTCTATCTCATTAGAAACAGCATTTCTATGATCATTTACTGCTTTGTATCTGGAAAAAGGCAAGATGAGGTACTAGGTGAATTATTTTCATCACAATCATTAAGTGATTCCCAGGCCAGTAGTAACCGAAGAGGCACACTGACTTATATGTAGGGGACAAACTCTTGAGTCCATAGGGCCAGATAACTTTTTCACAAGTCATGGAATAAATTTTCTGAGAGAGATTCTATACAGCTAATTTTCTCTATAAAATAAAATAAAATTTGGGAGAGGTTAGAGAAAATACCCAGTGTCTGGAAGAGCTGTAACATTGTCCACACTTC